>NC_136518.1:51886292-52133792 GCF_053919585.1 Euprymna scolopes
AAGCAAAGACAGGCTCGCAACGTCTCTTCTGTGGGAGAGAGGCTGCAGTGAAGAGAAAAGGGCATCCCCCACCAAACCACGACGTTTATTTTGCACTGTCAAGGCAGGATAGGCTGTTTTCAGCAGCTCCTGCCCAGATGTGGCAGCAGTACTCCATCGTTGGATGTACTTGGCTTTTATACAGATAGAGAATTGCATCAGTAGTGAGATATCTTCTGGAGTGGTAGAAGGATCCCACCATTTTACCAGCATCCCTGGCAACAGATTTGATGTACGTGTTCCATTTCAGATCAGGAGTAAAGGTCAAACCCAGAAGCTTGTCAAAACATAGAGCCTCTCCAAGACGATAGCCATCCATTTCAATTGATGCCAGATGAGGATCAGAGCGTTGATGATGTAAAGATAGAAGCTTGGTTTTGGACGCATTAAAAGTGACCAGCCACCTCTTCCCTCATTGTACCATGCGCTCAAGATCAGATGAGAGAAAATTAGAGAGAACTTTGTCATTTACAGCCTTTGATGTGTTGCCATAAATGGTCGTATCATCAGCATAGATGTCAACGAATGATTTAAGTATGTGTTTTGGGAGATCATTGATGTAGATCAGAAAGAGAGTTGGGCCCAGGATGGATCCCTGGGAGACTCCAAAATTAATACTGTGGGCCTCTGATTTCTGCCCATCAACCACTACTCTTATGAACCTATCAGAGAGAAATGATTTAATAATTGAGAAAACATTTCCAGTAATACCGTAGCTGGAAATCTTGTGAAGTAGGCCCTTATGCCATACCCTATCAAAGGCCTTCGATATGTCAAGAGCAATTGCCCTGGAAAGGAAACCTTTGTCAAGAGATTCACTAATCCTATGTGATATAACCGTTAGCACATCTGCTGTAGATCCTGCAAAGCGGAAACCATATTGCATGTCACTAAGCAGGTTATTTCTGCTGAGGTGTTTGACTACTGCTTTATTTAATATGGATTCCAACAACTTACTCATGACACAGAGGAGACTTATTGGTCCGTACTGAGAGGGAGATGACTTTTCACCTGAATTTTTAAATACAGGACAAACTGATGAGGTTTTCCAGGGTGTTGGAAAGCACTTCTCCTTAAGGCAACGCTTAAACAGTTTTGTAAGTATGGGGGCAAGTTCTGGTTAGAGCTTTTTCAGCACTATAACTGGAATACCGTCAGGGCCAGTTGCTTTACTGGAATCAAGGTTCTTGATTAGCTTGGCGACCTCACGCATAGATATTTGTATGTTGCATAGCGTGTTGTCTGTTATAGGAGGAAATACAGGGAGTTGATGGCCATTGTCGCATAGGGTAGAATTAGCTGCAAAGTTCTTAACAAATAGTCTGGCCTTGTCTGATGCTGACGAGATGACCTCAGGTCCATTGATGATAGTTGGGATAGAACGCACGATTCTGTTCAAGATCCTGTTTGCTATTTGCCAGAACTGGTGGGAACCAAGCTGCTGCTCAGCTACTTTGGATTTCATAGACTGAGCATATAGCTCTCTTGCATCTTTTTATTACTCTTTTACAGTGATTGCTGGCAGTCCTGAAAGCAGCTTTAGTCTCAGTACATCTATTACGTTGGTAGCTATGGAAAAAGTGATTTCTGTGCTCGATGGCAGCAGCACATTCAGGGGAGAACCATGGCTGGCTGTTAGGTTTTTGTTGGAATTTTTTGGATGGTATGAATCGGTCTATGCCTACAATTAACCATTCGGTCAGGTCTAATACTATAAAGGACACATCCTTTATAAACATGGAATGCAGAGGTAGGTCAGATATGAATGTACGGAAGCTATCCCAGTCAGCTATAGAGTATCGATATACAGTACGGTGGAGAGGTACGTCTCAAGGCTTATAACATTTCATTTTTATCTTAACTGATACAACAAAGTGGTCAGAGGATCCCAGAGTAGAAAGAACGGAACATGAACACAGCTCAGTTTTTTTTAAAGGGAGTTAAGAGAAATATATATATATTTTGTGGTATTTGTAAGCAATTGGGTACGCAAGAAGTGCGGTGGAATTACTGGTAGGTTAAAAGATGATAACCAGTTTGTGTGAAAAAAAATAGAAGACAATGATAATGAATGAGATCTCAGATGTGGAGAAAATATATTTGGATGGTGAAGTTCTCGAAATTCTGTGCAGATTCCGTGTTCAACAAAATAATTCTTGAATTCAACAAAATACACCTGAAGAAGGTCGGAGGTTACATCAGCCAAAATGTTGTGCGAAGATAAAAACAGTAATCCGAATAACTTCAGGTCATTGAATATTCTCTGATTGCTTACTATGTATGCACGGTGACTTGGCATTTATAGGTGTTTAATTTCCCTCAATTCTTGGGTTGACTGCTCGTGGCTTTGAGGTAGAATTCAAGCCTATAAAGTCAATGGTGACTGGGTTCGAATCTCCTTACCAGCAGTAATTATCGCTTCCTACACTGATGATTGCATAAGCATGAAACACTAGTGTTTGTAGATGGTCAACCAATCAGCGGCTGCGCTTTGGTTCTAGCGAGGGGTACCCGGCGTTGCCCGGGTGTTTGGAGGTGTGTGGGGTGGTTAAAAATAAAAAGTAAGTATGAGGATTGAACCCGAACCGTTGAGGCAAAGTTGTAAATTAAAGTGTGAAAAAAAAAAAACGTGAGACGTTAACCATTGACCCACCGCGAGATGCTAAATGAAACACATTTGAATTTATTTAATTACTTGGATTTAGCAGGTGCCCGTTTTAATGAGTTAATGAGGTCAAGTTTGACTGCGGGATAGTATTCATTTACTGCTGAACGCTTTTTTCCCCCCTCCCCCAAGATGTCATAGGAAAAAGACTAACCCACATGCGGCGAGCGACAAATATTGAATATTTATCTTCTTAAATAGACAAATATTGAATATTTATCTTCTTAAATAGACAGGCGAGCTTAGTTGTTAACTCTGAGATATTACGATTTATATGTGATATAAAAAGTTTTAAAAAGTTGTGCAGCGAGCGACCGCTTCTCTGAAAGAAGCCTTTTGTAGACACACAGAAAAAGCAATCACACATACATACATACATTTTCGCTTTTATATTCTGGACCATACAGTAGTTTCTGGTAGGGCCTCTCGATGCCATACTAGTGGGTAATTGTTACGGCTTTACCTTATCATGTGCTACAAAAAAAAAAAATTTCTTGTCTTTTTCTCTCTTATTTTCCCTCTCTGTCCTGCTCCAACCAAGTCTACCAACCTACTCCACAAACCCCCAAACCTCAACAATCATGACAAATCTCCCAAAAAGAAACACGAATAAACCTAGAACCCCATTCTCCAACGTAAACCCCTACTACCAGGTCTCCTTCTCCAACATCAGGGGTCTACGTTCCAACCTTCCAGAGGTTGAAACACAAACCGGACATATTCTTTCTAAGTGAAACTGGCATAGGGCCAACCACTTCTCTAGACAAATTCATAATTAAAGGATACTTTAACTTAATATCTAATTCTGACCCCCAAAATCGCCATGGGCATGGAATATGTGCCTACATCAAAGATGGCTTTCCATGTGGTAGGGATATCTCCAGAGAAGACCCTAATCTACCTTATATGTGCTTCCAGGTTGCACTAGCTTACACCACTGCATTTATATTTGCCCTCTATCGCCCCCACAACAGTGGGGTTACTATCTTTAAGAGCATATCTGAGAAAATTGACCACATCCTGTCTGCTCATCCTTCGGCTAACATTCACATTTGTGGTGACTTCAATGTCCATAATATATATCTCAGGTTTATTTGAGAAATGAAAGTTTGAAAATATTCTAACCTGACTTCTAAGCACATGTTTGAAAACAAAATTTCGTCACTTATCACAATCCTGGGTCAGTCTTTCAACTATCAGGAGTGCTGTGCTAGTCTCAACCTTTATGTGGTCTGCCATTTTTTTTTTTTTTTTATAACATAAGAAATATGTTATTCTCAAAGTGGCCCTACATTTTTAGAATACAGCCGGTGTGTATTGGGTTGGGGGCGATTACACCAACCGATATTGATAAAAAAGGGTGAAGCAGAGATAGGGAGAGATTCTTTGCCACACGCTTGGGCGACACGTTCCCGATACACATGTCTCTGTCAGCTGATCCTTCCCCGTAGACTGACGGTAGAAAAAGAACAAAGTACTTGGTTAAAGAAAGAAAACTGCCAGCCACCTAAGTTGCATGACTAGGCCAGTGTGTAACTATTATTTGTAAAGTCGAAGGCAATAATCAATTCTATGTTAAGAAAAGCCAATTAAGCTTTGACTTTTTTTTTAAATTGAAAACGCCGTTGTGAATGTAATATATTTCTCAGACAGTCAGGTGACAGTTTGGAAGCTGATTCAAAGGTGGAAACAGAGAGCAGACGGCGGCGAGGTCGACCACTAGACGAACACATGGGTAACACCACAGGAACTGGCTACAGCTGCATCTCAACCCCAAGCCTATGCATCTGAGCTGCCCTGTAGGGGTTACACCATTGACCACTGTACACTTATTAACATTTATCCTCGAGTGGCCTCTGGGCTTTGATAAGCGGTAACTCCTTTGTAAAAAAAAAAAAACACACTGTTACACTGACCCCCCCCCCCTCCCCCAACATCTGCTTGTAATGTCAGCTTTTACTCTTCAACGATTTCATCACACCGGCAGACACACAAACATACATACATTTTTGCTTTTATATATATAGACTAGCAGGGGTACCCAGCGTTTCCCGGGTGTTTGGAGGTGTGTATGTAGGAGAGGGTGACACATTATAAAATTATAAAAAAAAAAACATGATGTTTAAAAAAAATTGGAAAAACCAATACAAAGCAAAACAGCGAACAAACGTAAAAAAAAAAAAAGAAAAAAAAAAGGTGTAAAAGAGGAAAAAAGTTTACGTAGGAAGACAGGCTCGAACCCAAAACCTTGAGGCTAAGGTGAAAAAAAAAAATGTCCAACACATTACTCCTATGCCAGAGACATACAACTGAGAACGGATAAAATTAAATCTTTAAAAACACTTGCAGATGGTTTTAAACTAACGTCAACGTTTTCTAGGTCAAACATGACGTCATTGTCGTAGTAGCAAGAGCAGAGAAAATGAAGGAACGATTTTTTTTCGGCACCCTCCTTGCAGAAAAGGGCCCAGTTTAGGGTGAAGGAAATAATGTTTTGGGCCAATTTTTTTATATTTGTCGGGCGAAGGGTGGAGCTTTAAAATGATACCTATCTGGCAAAAATCCGTGGCCCGTGTTGAAAGTTTTTGCGAGACATACAAACACACACACACACACAAACATTTTCGCTTTTATATATATATAGAAGATAGAAGTGAAATTAATGATTAGTGAAGGTCGTTCAAACAATATACAGAAATACTCATCTTAGAAGTAACAGCACATTTAACGAGAGCTGTAATGTTAAAGTAGGCCTACATTGGGTTTCTGTACCGAATCCATTGCTTTTTTTTATCTGTATCTAAGAAGAATGTCGAATGAGTTGTTCAAATGCTGAGGACTAAGTACTTGTCTTTGAAACACTGGAAGATCTACCTGTTAAGGATTTGGAGGAATGCTGTGCAAAGTAAAAGTCTGAGAGTGAATGTTACCAAGATCAAAGTGATGATCAGTGGTTGGAAAGCTCCCAAAAAAAAGAAAAGTTTCTCTAGAGAGTATAATCAATTAGTGTGCAAGAAATGTAATGGAGATGGATTAGCACTCTCTGGCAAAAGTATTCGTGTATCTGGATGGCGAAACTATTGAAAAGTTCCGTTATTTTGGAGCATAGGATGGAGCAGGTGCTAGCAAAGTTACAAAAATTAGAAGTGGATGGAGTAAGTTCAGGGAGATTCTGCCATTACTAACCAGCAGAGCATTACCTTTGTCGACCAAGATAAGAGTCTACTATACATGTGTACAGAAATTACACCTGGCCAGTGAGAGTTGAAGACATGCATTGCATGATTAAGTACTTGTTTTTGTTAACACTGGAAGACCTACTTGTCAAGTTAAAGACTTGGAGGAATATTATGCAAAGTAAAGGTCTGAGAATGAGTGTTACCGAAACCAAATTGATGATCGTTGGTTGTGGAGTTGGAAAGCAAATCTCGAAAGAGGAAAGTTCTGCTCATTTTGTGGAAAAGGGAATCGGGTGCAATTCAATTTTTTTTTTTTTTTTGTCGTACTTGTAATTATAATTGGATACACAAGATGTGCAGCTGGTATTGGTAGGTTGAAAGATGATAACAGGTTTGTATTCACAAAGTGTAAGACAATATAAGTAATTAATCGTAGGGTTCCTAATATGTGATAGAAAAAATATTTGAAAATATTGAGAACTTGAATCATAGAAACTGTGATCAAAATAAGTGGATTCGGAATTAAATGATTTAAAAAGAATTTTCATATCATCGTATTTGCTTTAACATCCGTTTTACATGTTTAGCGAATCTGTACTAAGCCTGTTGCTTTCCATTTATGTTCAAGAAATGTTTATTTACTGCTTATCTGTGAAACAATGGAAGGTCTACGTGTTGAGTAAAAAGAAATCTCTGGAAATTAAACGTATGAGAATGAATGCTTGCAAGTAATCAGTAGTTGTTGTGTTGGAAAGTCCCCCTGCTCAGTTTGTGGAAGGGAAGTCAGATACAACTTAATTTTTTGTGGTACTTGAAAGTATTGGCGATATAATAAGAATTGTAGGTTGAGAAAGGATAACCAATTTGTATGCAAGAAGTGTGAGAGAAGTCGGATGTGTATATAAAGTATATTTGGAAAATAAAGCTATTAAGGTTATGTTTTGTTAATTTGAGGATACCATTAGAACACAGGAAGGAGCTGATACTAGTATGATTGTAAAAGTTAAGATTGGATGCAGTAATTTCAGGGAACTTCATCCATTAGTAAGCTAATGTTTTAACATGATGCTTGATATGCCATAAAAAATAAAGCAACTCATTTAGATTTATTCAAGTATTGAATTTTTTTCTGCAGTAATCAAATTGTAAATCCTTTTTTTTTTTTTAATGAATTCTTGTTTCTTTTCTAATTTTATCAGGAAACTTCCGGAATTAAGTGCCAGCATCTCATCAAATCTGTTTCCAAGGAAGAATCAGACAGCAGTGTTCTTGATCCAGAAACAGAAGGTGAGATCTGCAACTGAAAGTCATTGTGGACCGAAAGATGTGTGAGTGGCTTAATGGATGTAATCATGGACTATGTGATTGTGGAATTTTAGCCTTACTAAACATGATCATATCTGGTGTAACATAATTGAATACATTATTCTCATACGGATAAAATACACATTATTGATCATCATATCCAGTCTATTATTTTACGTGCTTGTGTTTGCTAGACAACTTTTAGAAATTGCATTTAAAACTAACTCACCTTTGTCCGTGTCCATCTTTATCATTTCCTCATGTTTTCCTTGGCTTTTCCCTACCAACAGGTTCCATTATCTTAATTGTCCTACTAGAGAAGAGAGAAGTTCCCCTGCTCAGTTTGTGGAAAGGAAGTCTGGTGCAACTCAATTTGTTTATGGCACTTGCAAGCATTGGACACACGAGAATTGCAGTGGAATTACTGGTAGGTCGAGAAAGGATAATCCGTTTGTCTAAGTATGAAACAATGGAGATTAATGAGAACTCAGATGTGCAGAAAATATATCTGGAAGGTAAAGTTATGTAGGTTGTCGAAATGTTTTTGTTACGTTGGTGATACCACTGGAGCACAGGGTTGAGCAGGTGCTAGTGTGATTGCAAAAGTTGCGAATGGATGGAGTAATTTCAGGAAACTACTGCTATTACTAAGCAACAGTGTTACTATCGGCCAAAGGAAGGCTTTATGTTTACGTCGTGTGAGGATGTATGGAAGTGAAAGCTGGCAGTGAAGAGTTGAGGACATGCGTTGCATGGAGAGAAACAATATGAGAATGATACGATGGATGTGTAATGTAAGTGTTAAAGACCGACTTAGATCTGATGACCACAGAGGAAGATTAAATCTGGACAGTATTGGAAGATGTGTGCAAGTCAGGGGACTCAGATGGTATGGTCACATTGAAAAAATGGATGAGAATTCCGGAGTTACTAGATGTAGAACAGACAAGGTAGCAGGGTCAGGCCAAGAAAAACATGGAAGGAAATGATAAAAATGAAGTGGAGAGAAAGAAGGATAAATAAAGACCTGGCAGAGATAGATTAATTTGGAAGTCAGTTTCTAAAAGCTGTCCAACACATGTCAGCATGTAAAACAGGTGCCAAACCAAATACGATGATAGTGATGGTGATAAGTTACATGTTGGCAGTCTTGATAAAACAGGATATTGGATATTCTTTTTTTTTTTTTTTCCAAACCATATGTGAACATCCAAGACAAAAAGATTTGCATCAGTTACACAATCATAGCAGGTTGATTGTACTGACAGATGAGAACATCAAGGATCGTCTTATATAAAAATGTGCATATGAACCAGTGACATTTTATAGATGGTCCCCATGAGAACGTCACAGGAATCGAAACTGTGGCAGAATCAAATTCATTTTCAAGAGACAGGTAGAAGATATCTATTCAAGGCTACTTTAAAACCTGGCTGTTCCATGAAGCAGAAACAGACTTATGTTGAGCTGGTAATCCATCTTTTGTGGCACAAGCCTTGTAAGAGGACAGTCAAGAGATGTGCACGTCTATATGCTGCCTGAATGTTTGTTGCAGACAAATTTAAACCTGGATATGATAGGCATCTTCATTATCTCCCCTACTGCATAAAACAGAAACACGGATAGAGAATACTGCCTTTCTTCTATTAGGCTAAAAATTTTTTTTTTTTTTTTTTTTTTTTTTTTTACACAGTGATCACCACTTATCAAGGCCCGGAAGCCACTCAGGGATAAGGGTATTGCAAGTACATTACGTTAGTGTGGAGATTTGATGAAGTGTTTACTTAAGGGGGCGGTTCATTAGGAATTTGTTAACATTGGACTTGAAGACATCCAAGTTGTAGTCCGGTGGGAAGCAGGCAGACGGAACAGAGTTCCACAGGCGTGCAGTTCTAAGAAAGAAGTTTTGTTCATGGAATCCGCGTTTTGATTTAGGCACAGATATAGAGTGGGGGAAATTTTTCACAGGGGATTCAGCTAGACGGGTGTTTTTCGGGAAAGATTGGCGAGGGGGGACCAGAGATTGGAGTTCAGACGAGCACCTGCCATGGAAATAACGATAAAACAAGGATGCGGAGACCATGATTTTACGCTGAAATGAAAAACGTAGTCAGCCGTATGAAACATTAAATGCTGAAATCAAAATTTATTCCGCAAAAAGAGAAAATGCAACAAGCCATGTAGATAGACACATAGAAGATATTTTTTTTATAGAAAACACTCGAGACAAGGCATGAAGCCACTTGATGTAAGGAGCTAACAAAAATGAAAGATGATTATTGCAAAGACAGGAGATGTCTATTGACCTTATTCTTGAAAAACAAAAAACAAAACCAAGGCTGTAATTGATGGAGACCACCAGACCAAGTCAGACGAGCTGGAACAAACGAAGCAGGGAATAGATCAGACAATTATGAAGAACACATGCGATAATAGTATTGGTAGAAAAGCCATGTTCCTAGTATCGAGGCAGTGATTGAGGCTGAATGCGGCTACATTGAACAGATATCAGCTCTACTACATAATCAAGTTACCTGAATTGATTTTTTCAATAAAAGTTTTAAAATAAAGCTGTAGTGTTGTTTTCTTTTTTTTTTTAGGGCGACAATTTGATCGTTCCACCCTGTATTATCACTATAATTACATTTCTATCTAAAAACAGGCCAACGATTACTTCTCACAATATTTTGCCTTGTTATCTAAATTTATTTCTCCGAACTGGTGACACGCAAAGAAGAAATGACATCTCAGGCCCTTTACCTTTGAGTATATGTCCTTTTGAGGGCGAAATCCAATCCATAGTCGAGCCGGTTACAAAGCGGAGATATTATGGAAAGAATACATATGTAAATAACTTCTTATCTCACACATTTAAATCGTATCAACATTTTGTAATTTATTATAGAAGATGCAGCTGGTGTTGCACGAATGAGGAACCTGTTGTACTAATTCTTCCACTTCTGAACAATAAACCCACTATCTTTATTATCATTTTTTTTTTTTAATTTAATAGGGGGTGGGGGGAAACAAAAAAAAAACCGTGGAACATTGTCTTTGATGTTTACAGATGTCCAATGAGAAGGCAGACCTAACAATACTAATACAAAAACTATAATACTAATAGGCCCTGAACTGGCATCTAAGCTTCAGCCTCTGTCCCATCGATGAAATGTTGCATCCCTCTGCCTGTTCTACAAGTATTTTAATGGTGAATGCTCTGGTGAACTGCAGACACTTGTGCCCCCACAGCGTAGACACCCTCGACAAACCCAACAGGCAGCTAAATCCCACCCCCACACAGTAGAGATCCCTAGATGTAAAAGATCTTTCTACTCCAGTAGTTTCTTTCCCAGAACCGGTAGACTCTGGAATTCCATTCCAGGTCCCTGCTTCCCCAACTGTACTGACATGCAGAAGTTCAAGTGTAATGTGAACCGAGATCTTGCTGCCCAAATCCCTACATAGTACCCCAGTAGTTGTTGTCCCTAATAGTAGCCCCCCTACACCAAAGTGGGAATTTGCCTTGTTTGGGGTGAAAATGTAATAAAAAAAAAAAAATAAATAAAAAAAATCATAATGCAACAAGCTATATAAAAGACAGATGGCAGCCATTCACACCAACATGCAGTTTGAATGTTTGTCCAAGGCCACTTTAAACCTGGATACAAAAGCCATCGCCACAACTTCCGATGATAACTTGTCCCATGGTACATTTTTGAAAATTAGATTTAAATTTCTGTTGATGATGATGTATGCCAGAATCAAATCACCTTACATCCTCCACCACTCAATTGAGAACAAAGTAATCTTTAATCTTCTAAATAGGCGTTCCTTTGACACGGCGCTATATAAAGTTAAGTTGAAAATAAAAGCAACATTCATGAACTATACGTAAAGTTTGTGAAAAATCTACGAAAAATACAGGATACCCCCCCCCCAACCATTGTCACAAATAAATCGAGTCAATGCCTGACTTGTCCATCAAGATTCAGCCATGGTCGTTCAAGTCTTTGTTTTATTACCATTCAATATGCTTCAAATATGTACCTGTGCATCAAGCACATCTGGATATGATACACAAAATTGTCAATAACTAACACTATTATAAGATCAGTGTTTGAAAACTAGCAGAACTGTTTGCTTTGAGAGCTATGTGCAAAAGACGGATAAGTGGATTGCATTAATCTATAAAAGTGAAAGTATCTGTCTGCGTACACTTCCCTACACAATAACTGTCAATTTTCAGTCTACAGACTCGAAATTTAATATACAGGATATTGAGATTTGGGAAAATCTTTGTAATCCGTTTTCGGCCAGGAATTTGGCTGTTAAGGGGGTCAAAGTTCAACGATTTGACCTTTGAGAACTCTATCAAGCTCCTCTGCGAACTTTGGGTACAAACAATTTAAATTTTAGACATAAGTTAGATCCATGTCCAAGGAACTTAACTTGATTTGAGCCCAAAACAATAAATGTTAAGGGGGCATAATAGGGATCAAAGTTAAAAAAAAATTTGACCTCTGCGATCTCTACCAAATGACTCAGACAATTTCTGGTCTAAACATTTGAAATTTCACATAAAGGGTATTCAGAGGTATGGCAAACTTTTTAATCGGTTTGGGTCGAAAAATTGGGCTAACAATATATAAATGTATGTTTGCATGTCTACCTAAAACTTTCAACAGACGGGACAGATTTTCACAAGATCAATATCGCTTTGAAGCTCGACTCTTCAGACAACAAATACCGAAAAATTGGCTAAAAACATTAATTTCTTCACCTTCAACTGGGCACTTTTCTACAGGGAGGGGTCACTTTTTTACTGATATTTTCGAAAGTCATGCCCTCTTTTCGATTGTCTAGCCTTAATTTAAAGTTACGTCACTTCCAGTTTGGTGGTGGTCGTAACAGCAGACATGTTTTTTTCCCCATTCTTTTCCTCCTTCGTGGTACAGGTTCGAGCCTGCCTTCCTACTACCACTTTTTTTTTTTTTTTTGGCTCAACACACACCTCCAAACACCCGGGCACCCATGCTAGTATTATATATTAAGAGTATTCATTTACTCCTCAACAAGAGGTGAGACACAAGGTCAGGCATGGATTTGATGAAAGTGTTTCTGTGGAACAAACTGGTTTTGAACCTGGCACACCTAGATTTTCAGTTCATATTTAGCCAGTCACGCTTATATATTAAGAGTATATAACTATTAGTTTTTTTGCAGCAATTGTATTTTTGTTTACACTTCCGCTTTTTTTTTAAAAGGTTGTTCAGCCATGAGCAGTGAGAAATGAACAAGGAATACCAAAACATCAAATGAAAAGAATATGACCATATTGAAACAACCTCCTGATTCACCTGATTTTACTTTTTTTTTTTTTTTTTTTTTTTTTAAATTTTCTTCCTCCTCAAATTCAAGGGGAGAACCTATTTTGAAGATCATCAAGAGGGTCACCCACAAATACATCAAGACTCAAGGAAAGTTGTTTTCAAGAGGCAGGGGAAAAAGCCGCAAAGTTCGTAACCTGAAATTTAATTACATTGTGATAATGACTCCTGTAATATTTTGTACCCACGCATATTTTGCTTATGTTGCTTTAACGGCACAAAAACAAAAACTAATTGAAATAATTCAGCAGATTATAAAAATAAAACTTTTTAAAAATGTTAAAGAAAAATTCTTTTTTTAAAATGGGCAAAAGTTATAATTCATTGATTTAGAATGCATAATTTCCACTGTTGATAGTTGAATGTGCTTAAATTTGTGCTCAGTTTAGTATTAAATACCAATTCAACTGTGCATTGAACGGATACCATAATACTTAATTTGCTGCACCTTATGTTATTACAAAATTTCAGCTAAATCAGCCAAGTAAAAGTTTCTGAGAAACGGTGGAACAGATAGACTAAGAGAAATATAATATAGATAAAAGTGTTTATCATTTTTCATTTCTTAAAATTATTTACATGGACCAAAATTTTACTGTATACATGAAAATCATGGAACATACTGGTTGAAACATGGAAATACAATAAGTTTGAAAAACAGAAAAAAATAAAGGATTTCCCAAATCATTTGCTTGTGCATGTATATTCATTAAATCAAATTTTATGAGAAAGTGAGGACGGAGTGTCCCACTTTGCTATTGTGAAAATACAAAGAGAGATAACTAAACTTGAACTATAGAGATTTTTTTGTTTTCAGTTTTGTAATGCTATGATTTATCATTAATGCTTAAAAATCATAAAAAATTACTTTATATATATAAAAGGCAAAATATGTGTGACCATTTCATGTATGTCTTCAAAAGACTTTTCTCGCACATGTTCCCGGGGTCGTTACTATCGCTTAAAACTGTGTATATAGGTCCTATATAATAATATCTAGGAATTAGGAAAGCGCGTAGCGTATAGATTTATTTACGTTAATTTTTACAAAATTATTGCTATTTTGGCTTCTCGCGTGTTGATTGGGCTTTTTAGTATAAAGTGAAACTAAACTCAAACGGACGTGTTCGCGGCATTGCGCCGGGAAAAACGTCCAGAAGTAATCAGCT
The DNA here is from genome assembly GCF_053919585.1 of Euprymna scolopes. Lineage (NCBI taxonomy): Eukaryota > Metazoa > Mollusca > Cephalopoda > Sepiida > Sepiolidae > Euprymna > Euprymna scolopes. The sequence goes on from NC_136518.1 coordinate 51,900,037, forward strand.
TTGATCAATCTTGTATATCAGACAGTCAAATTTCGATAAACAAACTCAGACGCTGACGCTGCGTGACTTCTATTTGACCTTCTTAATTAGGTCAAATGGAAGCAGCAAAGTTAACTTTTATTACGCACGCCTGTTTTTATAGTTATAGTTAGATAAATAAATTCAAACACATCTACGCTGTATGTCGCGGTGGCCCAATGGTAACATCGCACGGTTTATTTTTTCACACATTAAATTCCAACTCAAGGGTACGGGTTCGATTCTCATACTCACCTACCAAAACATTTTTTTTTATTATTATTTACCCTCCCCCCCCCCGGAGTTTTGATTTACCTCAAGACACCCGGGCATCGCCGGGTACCCCCCCGCTAGTATATATATATATATATATATATACACTAGCGCTAGTATATATATATATATATATATATACACACTAGCGCTAGTATATATATATATATATATATAGTTTATATATATATATATAAACAACTAATTGATCAATGTACGTAATTTTTGGAATATGCTATTTTTGTTTCATTTTAAGTACGTACATAAAATTTTTTTCCTGTAGTTTTGTTTTTTAAATTTAGACATAATTCTGGACAACCACTGAAAAGTATACTAGAATGCAACAGTAAATTGGAAAAGGAGTTATAGTTAGCTAATGTACTTTCTAACTTCCAGTGTAGCTGCTACCGGAAGCAGTGACATGGGAAATCGGTTCCTTTGCTTTTTTTTTTCTATCACGCCTATATCTCCCCTGTGCATGTACTTTTTTTTTTTTTTTAAATTATATTTTATCATTCTTTTTGTTTTTTTTGCATTTAATAATCATTGAAAAATATTTTCAGTCTTTTTTTTAATAAAAAAAAATATTGAAAACACTTTCAGAATTTTATAAAAACTATTTTGGAAATATTATGTATTGGATCGGTCTTTTTTATGATTGCAATTTTGTATTTTTGATTTCAATAATTATATTATTAGGCTTTCATAAACATTTTTATCATATAAATACAAATAAAACGCAAAAACTTTTTTTTATAATTTCATAAATATATTTCTTAAAAAAAATTTCAAGTAAAATATATTTTTAAATTTTGTTATTAAAAGTGCAAATAAAGAGTAACTGGGTTATTTTTTATCTTTTTATAATTTTGTCCATTTTTATTGTATATTTTTCAATGTCCTTTTCTCATATTTTATTTTAATAAATCGCTTCACAATAGAAATATCTAAGAATAATAAAAATGAAGAAACTGATTTGTCTTGTCACAACTTCTGGTAGTGCTATGCCAGAAGTTAGAAAGTATGCTAGCTAATTATAACCGGAGACTGTACATGAAATACTAAAGTTTAGTAGAGTTTCAAATAGATGCCTGTATGCAACTCATATTGTCATCTGTTGATAGCCAAAGTTCTTGAGTTGTTGGACTCATTGTCAATGTTAGAAATTTTCCAAAACATTTGTGGTGAACCTTCTGAAGAGTTCAAAACTCGTATAAAATTTCAGTGATGTTAAGTTATGTAGACGAATCTAGATAGCACACTTAAAGAAATAGGAAAAAATTTATGATTAAAAATAAAATTAAATTACAATATTTATCAAACCATTAAAAATTAAAACAAATTATCCTTAAACCAAGAACTTTCAAAAGATAGACTCTTCATCAGAGAAAGATTAAGGACTTTTCATTATAATTTATTTAAATTTTTGAAGGATGAAAAAATATTGTATTTTATTCAGTTTGATTTTTCATCAATTTTTCCTATTTATGTACATATATATCTTTGGTTTAATTTGGAAAAATCCACTAGAGTGTCCAATTAATAGCAGCATAACATTTATTAATGATGCTACAGAAGATCGGGTCAAATCAACAGAAGCCTAAACCATTGTGATTTCAGAAATAAAACAAACCATGAATTCCTATCAACCATGTTTGAACATTGGAAGAGTCGTGGTAACATGGCTGATGAAAGCTTACAATCAGTTTCTCTCCCTTCCAAGTGGTGACACAAGGGTCTGAAAGTAAGATTAAATGCCCTACAAGAAAAGCACTTTTCCTGGGTAGTCGCATTGACATTCACTGGTAAGGGCATCTTAGGTTATTAACCTCCTCTACTATAATACTTGGTTTGCCATACCTAGTCATAAATGTCAATACAAAATTTCAGCCAGATCAGCTGAGTAAATGTTTCTGAGAAAAAGTGGAACAGCGGGACAAGATCAAAGTGTAGTATCTGTTCTTCAGATGCTGCACTTCAATTTCTTGTTCTCTGTCAGTGGAGGAGAAATCCTTCACGACTGAAACAATTTTTATTTTTGTTCCTTTTCTCCATGTTAAAAAACGACCCTGGTGTTCAACTCTGTCCCGTGGGGAGGCATTGTAAATAGGGACAAAGAGAAATATAATAGACAAAAATTTAAAGTCAAATGTGGCTGGGATTATGAAACTGATAAAAAAAAAAAGTGTTTATCATAATTACATGGCCAAAAATTTTACAGTATCCCTGAAGAAGATCATGGAACACAGTGGTTTAAAATGTGGAAATACAATAAGTTTGAAAAAAAAAAAAAAAAAAAGATGGATTTCCCAAATCATTTGTCTGTGCATGTAACAGCCGATTACTTATAACCTTTCTTTTCAGACTTAGGGTGGCGATTCTAAAACAGAGTTCCCCCAAACTTCTGAAACGCTTTAATTAGAAATTAGAATTTTTAGCATGGGGATAAGGTGTTTTGTAACTATTCTATACTTTCACCTAACAATGTAATAAAAAAGGATGCCGTAAAACTTGAATATTACAAAAATAATACTGTAATTTTGTTTTATTTCATTAAAAATTGTTTTTGGTTTAAATCAAACGGCTTCACTCGACATCACTTGATTTATTTAAGTAAAAAACACAAAAAACACTTATCCAGTTAAGTAAAAGAATAACTTAACTTGCCTATGATAACATTGGGTTTGTTTTACAATCCACAAAATCATGAAAAAGTGGTCAAAAGACAAATATATAACAAATAAATGTTACCAAAGGCAAGATAAGTTACTCTTCTTTTTGGTGTTGGAAATGTTTATTTTGTTTGAAAAAACAAGTAGTGTCGAGCGTTATATGAGGATAAGAAAAAATGACCGCGATGTCTCTTGAAATCTTTGAAGTCTCAACAATGATTTAAAAATAAAAAAATTATATAAAATAGTGGTAGAAACCCACCCAATAATAACTTGAAGCCGTTAAAAATGAAGCTTATAATGAAAGTTATGAATGATAATGAAATTATCCTAATTAGTTTAATGTACGTGAAAACATAATTGTAATCTGTACAAAATTTCCTTTGATATACTACATGCCATATCTTGTAAATAAGTTCTTTGAATCATGTCATGGTGGCATTTTGAATTTCCTGGTCGCCATCTTGAATTTTTCATGATGTTATAATAGCAAATGATAATGTCCATCAGACTAAAACTTCCTATGATTTTAAAGCCTTACTTAACATTTTTCTTAGCTGTTTTTATGATGTTTCTACTAAAAGCCATTAAAATGAAACTGATATATGCTAATTAGTTCTTAAGTCACCAAGTGAGATGGTCGTAAATGACAGCAACTGACCCTTCATGGTATTATGATATGTTCAACATTTCATCCTAATATCTTAAAAAGATCTGAAGATATAGTTTTTTAAAGATAGGTTAGTCTGTAAATTGTGCAAATTTCCTACCATTTTCAGACACAAACTTATATGAATTTGAATAGGATTGACTCAAGACAAAATGTCCAGTGAACCATGCATTTTTTGATACTCTGAATGGTCATAACTCTTGTTTTAATGGGCCGATTTAAGAAAAAAAAAAACAACTAAAAAGATAATGTTTTTTTATGCTCTTTTCAATAATGCTTGATTTGAGTTTATTCGATGTAAAGAAAATGGTGTGGTATTGATAAATAAAGGGTGGGCTTCCTAGAATTGCATACAATCAGCAAAATACCAAAGTCTGCAGGTAAAACGACATTCCATAAATGGTGTAGACGCTGTTGACTGAAACCGCAACGGCCTGAAATTGATATCATTTTGATCAGGTCTTCTGTAACACAATAAATATCCTTTTTACAATTCCTTCAAGTATTTTGATGTATGCATCTTTTATATTCTCTTCTCGTATACCTATTATAATTAGATAACATTCTTTTTGAATCCAAAATGAAATCTTATGATGCCAGAATCCTTCCATTATAACTCTCATACATTTCTGCTTTGGACAGGTGCATATATATATATATATATATAGAAAAAAAAATGAAAAAAAAAAAAAATGAAAGAAAAAAAACGAAAGAAAAAAAAACGAAAGAAAAAAAAACGAAAGAAAAAAAAACGAAAGAAAAAAAAACGAAAGAAAAAAAAACGAAAGAAAAAAAAAAAGAAAAAAAAAAAGAAAAAAAAAAGAAAAAAAAAAGAAAAAAAAAAGAAAAAAAAAAGAAAAAAAAAAGAAAAAAAAATGAAAGAAAAATGAAAGAAAAATGAAAGAAAAAAAAAATGAAAGAAAAAAAAATGAAAGAAAAAAAAATGAAAGAAAAAAAAATGAAAGAAAAAAAAATGAAAGAAAAAAAAATGAAAGAAAAAAAATGAAAGAAAAAAAATGAAAGAAAAAAAATGAAAGAAAAAAAATGAAAGAAAAAAAATGAAAGAAAAAAAATGAAAGAAAAAAAATGAAAGAAAAAAAATGAAAGAAAAAAATGAAAGAAAAAAATGAAAGAAAAAAATGAAAGAAAAAATGAAAGAAAAAAAATGAAAGAAAAAAAATGAAAGAAAAAAATGAAAGAAAAAAATGAAAGAAAAAAATGAAAGATAAAAAATGAAAGATAAAAAATGAAAGATAAAAAATGAAAGATAAAAAATGAAAGATAAAAAATGAAAGAAAAAAAATGAAAGAAAAAAAATGAAAGAAAAAAAATGAAAGAAAAAAAATGAAAGAAAAAAAATGAAAGAAAAAAAATGAAAGAAAAAAAATGAAAGAAAAAAAAAATGAAAGAAAAAAAATGAAAGAAAAAAAATGAAAGAAAAAAAATGAAAGAAAATGAAAAAAAAAAACGAAAAAAAAGAAAATGAAAGAAAAAAAATGAAAGAAAAAAAATGAAAGAAAAAAATGAAAGAAAAAATGAAAGAAAAAATGAAAGAAAAAAATGAAAGAAAAAATGAAAGAAAAAATGAAAAAAAAATGAAAAAAAAATGAAAAAAAAAAATGAAAGAAAAAAATGAAAGAAAAAATGAAAGAAAAATGAAAAAAAAATGAAAAAAAAATGAAAAAAAAAAAATGAAAAAAAAATGAAAAAAAAAAAAATGAAAAAAAAAAAATGAAAAAAAAAAAAAAAAATTAAATAGATTTTTTTTATAACGCTCACTTAATGACTTATCTGGTCAAATTCTTATTAAGTTCACACCATATGCACCCCTTCCTTCCCACTTCAGTCAAAATTTCTACCAAAGGTAAAGAGACATGTGGGCAATATACATAATACATACGCACACATCAGCATGATTTTCTCGACATTAAAAGTGTTTTCTTAACACAGAAAATATGCACGATGTTTCTCCCGTTCCGCATCTAAAAAGAAAATTTTCCAATGTATACGAACAAGCAACACAACATTACTCCTCACTCACAGGTGCTTTTTATTATTGGTTTTAATGATCGGCCCCTTCAATAACATCCTCTGTCCCCTGATCCTATTCAAATGATTGGTCGATATCCAATATGAGGTCCATTTTTGAAATTATTTTTATTTTTTAAAACTTATTTTTTAAAATTTATTTTTTAATCTTGTTGTCTGAGTATCAATAAATGAAGGACAGCTAATCTGCAATCCATGGGTCATGTCAAGCAGGTGGCGCTGGAATTTCATCTCCTACAATCCTCGTCTCTTAGTCGGATTCTGACCTGACAGTCTGGGATGAAGTGTAGCTTTCATTTGAAGCTGAAAAAAGAAAATTAAATTTAAGTAATATGAAAAGAAAAAGGAAGACGGAGGAAACAGAGGAGAATAAACCATGCATAGATGTATACAAACACATTATGTAAATTAGATAGTCAAGCTGAAAAAAGTCATTCGTTCTCTAAATGCTTAGAATTACATGTTGTAATATTTGAGTGATTGAATCGAAAAAAGTTAGTATTGAATATTGTTATAAATTTAGAGTACAATATGAAAACTGATCTTCAATTCAAGAGCAAAGTGAAATGGAGACAATATGTGGAGGGGACACGGAAAAGCAAGAAGAGAGAGAACACAAAGGAGCAGAAAGAAAAAGAGCAGCAGCAGCAAAAGGGGTCGGACACACGGAGTAGGCAAGAGGAGCTGGACACACAGGGAGTAGGCAAGAGGGTTCGGACACACAGGAGTGGAGAGGAGCTTAAAATTTTGAGCGAAACAAATTACAAAATATTGTTTCATTTCGTTTCTAAACTTTTAAAAGTTGTTCAAATACGTTTAAATAAAAATGTAAATTTAACCGACAATAAAATAAACCTTTTCATTTTCTAAAATCAACATTAAGTCACAAAGAGCCAACAGTTAAGTAGAATTGGAACTATGCATCATATTATCAAATAGAGATACATGTAAGCATTTTCTTTCTTTCTTTTTTATGAAATTCAGACTTCTATAGTGATGGACAATCCAAATAACTAATAACCAGGGCCAGGACAAGTCTTTTCATTGTCTTTACTCTCGAGTATATATCCGACAAGGTTAGACAATCAAACGAGAACCACATCACCATGCATAAAAGCATATAAGATATCAATGAATATACACTCGAGAGTCAAAACAAGGAAAAGAATATGCTGTTGTCCTAGCCCTACTAATAACAAATGCTAGTTAACATTTATTCATCAAAATCGAAACCTAATTTATAATTTGAGTCTGATTTTCCATGTTTTAACCTAAAAAGAAATGGATGGGACAAATTGATATTCAATTCCGATTTCTTCCTTTTTATTCTTTCACATATTCTTCGCACTAAAATAATATAACCTGCTTTAGCTAATTTCCAAAGATAATTATTCCAGCAAGTAACATTATTATAATGGAGACCACTTTAAATAATTACCCAAAAACACTCAGAAAAAGGAATATCCAACTCCTATTTTTCTTTAAAAGGTAAAGACATGTTATTTCCCTGAAATATTAAGCTTTTTTTTTGTTGTTTTTCATTACTTCAAGACTTATAGATTTAAATTTTTTTAAACGACAATGACATTATTCCTGGACAATGCAGGTTAGATATCATTAGTAACCATGTAACTGTTTTTAGTTATCTTTATAATTATGTGCATATCTCCAGCTTTCCTAAACACGATCTGAGTCATAAGTAGTATTTGACAAAGGTATACATCTGTATAGTTTGGTTCTTGTCCAGAATTCTCTTTATATTTAAATAAGTTAAAAAAGGTTTGTTTGTTTGTTCTGTTTTACGGCATATCAACCACTTTGGGGTCATTTAATGCCGAAAGGTTCGTTATGTTGTGTTAAATATTGGTTTGTTCTTTTTAATGTTTTTTTTTTGGTTTCTTTTTTTTGGGGGGGGGGGTCTTTCCTTATATTTTTGAGTATATTTTAATCTCTTTCAGAAAATTGATAATTTTCTGGGGATCAATCTTGCTTAATATTGTTTTTAGATTGTTTTCTTGGTAATACTTTGTTCGGATTTGTTCAAGGTCAATGCAGTTTGTCAGTATATGGTGTATTGTGTAGGGTTCTTGACACGTTATACAGTTTGGTGTCTCTTCCCCTTTTAGTAGATGTGAGTGGGTGATGTGAGTGTGACCTATAATATTATGTGTGGTTGTTTGATCATCAAGGGTGGAGTTTTTGATTTGTTATATTTATGTATTTTTGTAGTGTCCATTTGGGCTTCTGTGAGAAGGTTTTTTATCCGGAGGCTATAGGGCTTGATGATATTTTCTTTCTTGTTGAAGAGATGTGTGTATTGTGGGTGGAGGGTACATTGGTATGCAGGATTTGTTGGACATGATACCAGCTTTAGGTAATATTGTAGTGCTAACTTCTGTCGTCTTAGAATCAGTGGAGGCTCATGGGCCTCTATATAGAGGCTTTCTACTGGAGAGGTTCTAAATGCTCCCAAGGCTAATCTTAATCCTTGATGATGGGATTGTATTTAGTTCTTTTATGTAGGACTTCCTTGCTGCTCCATAGATGAAGCATCCATAGTCCATTTTAGATCTGATTAGAGTTTGGTATAGTTTCAATAATGTGACTTTGTCTGCACCCCAATCGGTGTGTGCTAGGACTTTGATCAATTGCATTGTCTTTTGGCATTTTGCTTTTAAATATTTTATATGTGGTATGAAGTTCAATTTTTTATCGAATATAATACCTAAATATTTGTGTTGGTCGGTGAGTGGGATGTTCTTGTTATCCAGTTTCAGGTTGGGGTCGTGGTGGAATTTTCATAATTTGCAAAAGTGGATGCATTTAGTTTTTTCCTCTGAGAATGTAAATCCATTTTCTTTGGCCCATTTGTTTATTTTATTCAGACAGAGTTGTAGTTTGCGTTCGGCTATTTGTATATATTTAGATTGGTAGTATATAAGTAGGTCGTCCATGTATAGGGTGTTTTCAATTCCTGGGTCTATGTTTTTTATGATATTGTTTATTTTAATGTTGAAGAGGGTGACAGACAGGATACTGCCTTGGGGGACACCCATTTCTTGATCTTTTTGGACTGAATAAGTGTTGTCCATCCGTACTTGGAAGTTTCTATTTGTTAAGAAATTTCTGATAATTTCTGGCATTCTGCCCCTAAGTCCTAGTTCATACAGGTCTTTTTGGATTCCGTATTTCCAAGCGGTGTCATACGCCTTTTGCATGTCAAAAAAAATTGCTATTAGATGTTCTTTTTTTGCAAATGCTTCTCTTATGCGTGTTTCCAGTTTTATTAAGTGGTCGGTGGGGCTTCTATTTTTCCTGAAACCTGACTGGCTTTCTGTAATTAGATTTTTGCTTCCCAAGTATCAATTTAACCTTTCATCAATCATTCTCTCAAAAGTTTTGCACAAACAACTAGTGAGTGCAATGGGTCGGTAGTTTGTTGGGTTTGTATGATCTTTTTTTGGTTTAGGTATTGGGATTACTGTTGCCTGCTTCCAGTTTTTTGGGATGCTGTTAGTTATCCATATCTCATTGTAAATTTGTAATAAGTAGTCAGTCCAGTGATGGTTTTGCTAGTTTTTTGAGGAATTGATAATGGATCTCGTCGGGGCCGACTGCTGTATCGTGAGATTTGTTTATTGCCTCCTCTAGTTCTGCACTGTTGAATAATTGATTGTAGTTTTCTTCATTTTTTGATTTGAAGTTTATTTTTATTTTTTCTTCATTTTTCTTTATAGCTTGGAATTTTTTATTTTGTTTTTTTGATGATGAGTTCATTGAGAATTGTTCTGCTAATTTATTTGCGATATTTTGTTTGTCGGTAATCTTCGTGTTGTCGCATATAAGGTGTTTAATAGGGTTCTTTGTATTTTTTCCTGCTATTTTTCTGACCATCTCACATAATTTTTTGGGTTTTGTGTTTTGATTAATTTTTGTTACATAGTCTTTCCACGTGTTCCGTTTTGATTCTTTGATAGTTTTCCGTGCTTTGGCTTTGCTGTTTTTATAGGTGTCCAAATTTTCTTTCGTTGGACTGTTTTTGAATTTCCTTAGGTTTGCACGTCTGGCTCTTATAGCTTCTTTGCATTCTTTATTGTACCAGGGTTGGTTATATTTTGTAGGAGTGGAACTTTTTGGTATGTTCTCCTCGGCTATTGTGAGTAGGGTATTGCTGAAGTATGTGATGTGTTCTAAGTTAGGATTCGCTTCAGGTATTAATCTGTGTTGACATGTATTTTGGAAATTTTCCCAATTTGCCTTTTGTAAATTCCAGCGAAGTGTTTTGTCTTCTAGTTTGGGATTCTCATTTTCTATTATGATTGGGAAGTGGTCACTTCCGCATGTATCCTTATGTGTTCTCCAGCTATAATCCATGTATATAGTTGGGTCACATAGAGTTATATCGATTGCTGATAGGGTTCCCGTTGGTGGGTGCATGTATGTATTCTCTTTGTTGTTGAGTAGGCATAGATCATTTTGGTTAATTATTTTTTCTATGGTTTGGCCTCTTTTGTTGTTTTCTTTTACTGCCCCACCATATATTGTGACTATTGAAGTCTCCCAGTAGTAGAAAAGGTTTAGGTAGTTGTTTGATTATATTGTTTAATTCTGTTTCGTTTATTGTTTCGTTTGGTGGTATATAGAGTGAACACAGGGTTACTGTTTTGTGTAGTGTTGCAGTTATTGCAACAGCTTGAATATTTGTTTTTAAGTTCACTTTGCTGTGTGGAATGTTTTCGTTTATCAGTATTGATGATCCACCGGTGGCTTTGCATGATAATTTGTATATTGAGTAGTGTTTTATGTTAATTTTGTCATTTCCTTTTAAGTGTGTTTCCTGTAGGCAAATTATTGCGGGACATAGGGATTTGATAAGTATTTGTATTTCTTCGATATTAATTTTTAATCCTCTTATGTTCCACTGTAGGATTTTGTTAGCCATGGTTTATATTTTCTTTCTTTTGTTTTGGGTTGTTGAATTCCTCAATCTCCATGACTTCATGGCTTTCGAGGGTTTTTTCTTATTTTTGTTTGGATCTGGACGTTGATCTGGATCTTGCTTGGGATGTTGCTGTTTTGGGTTTTTGCTCATTTTTTCCCTCTTGATTACTTGTGTTTGGTTTCTATTTTTTTTTCCAGGGTGTTTTCGGTTTCCATTTTTTCTAGAATTTGGAATCTATTTTGAATCTCTACTGTTTGGTTTTCTTCTTTTCTGTTTCCTTTGCGGAGGGTACTAGGCGAGTGTTCTTTTGATTTTGGGATGTTTTCAGTTTGTGTGGGTTTTTTGTTAGAGGATTGTGTTTGATTTTTGGGATCTGGTGGGATTTTACTCTCAACTGTTTGGTAGTTATTTCCATGTACAGCTGGAGTTGACGGCAGTTGCCGTAAGGTGGCCCTCAATGTCTCAACTAGTTCACAAAGTGATTTTATGAGGGTAGAGATTTCCTTTAGTTCAGTGTTTTCTATTGTTTTTAATTGATTTTTGGTTGCACCTGCGTATGATCTAGTTGGTTCTGTTGTGGTGGCTGTTTCAATCATTTTCCTGGCTTCAGTAAAACTTATGTTTTTGGTATATTTGAGTCATTTATTTTTTTTTCTTTGATCCAGTTTTGGCAGAGTGATGAGTATGCTGGATGGTTCTCTCCACAGTTTTGGCATTTTGTATTTCCTTGGCATTCTGTTTCCTGGTGTTCGTTACTGCTACACTTTGGGCATACTGTTTCCTGGTGCAGTATTCTTTGAAGTGGCCAAATTTTCGGCAGTTTAGGCAGCGAAGTGGTCTGGGGATATATGTTTCTACTTTAATGTTAATATATCCAATCTTGAGTTCAGTTGGTGGAGTGGGAGTATTGAAAGTTAATATGTATGTGTTGGTGTTGTTTGTTCGTTTCTTTTTATTGTAATTCTTTTAGTATCTATAACTTTTTGATTTTTTAGGTTTGTTTTTATTTCATCTAGAGAGCAGGTATTTAGTTCTGAACATCTGATGACTCCCTTTGAGGTGTTGAGGGTTTTGTGAGGGTAGGCATTGATGTTTATATCATGGAACTTTGTCCATGTTAAAATTTCTTCGGCACTACTTTTAGTAGATACTTGTATAAGTAAAGTTCCATTTTTTAATTTGTTTTGTGTTCAGATTTTTGTTGATAATTTTTTCGATTTTGAATGGGGACATTTGTGTGTTATCTTGCGATTCCAAGATTATATACTCCGGAAAGTTTGTTTTCATCTTCATCGCTATCTGGATGGGGCCTTTTAATTTTTTTGGAAGCCATAGAATATTTTTTGTTTTTTTCATCATCCTTGCTCCCCACCCTCCTCGGAGCCCTAAATTGGGAGATGGTTGGGGGGAAACCCATTCGCCCAAGCATCTCAGGGATACAATGATGATATACTCAAACAGTGAGTATAGCTGCTTATGACGATTTTTTTCATTTCCTTGGACCCAGCAAGGTGTAGAAAGGGTTAGTTGTCAATAGCATCAGTTTTCACCATCTGATTGGCCCTTGCCATCGCCTTCTAATGATAGTATGTGTGTGTGTGTTTTTTTTTTTAATTTTTTATATGAGTATAATGTGTTTGTGTTTCTCTTTATGGGGGTTTACTATTATTAGGGACTGTCATGACTAGCCGGTTGGTCGAGTCGAGCTTGCCCGACCGGCCGTCTAGCCGAAGTAAGGGCCAAAGTGGAGTGTTGCTAAATCACGGCCATTTGGTTCCAAGGTCAGGAGTTGCTCAGCCACCAGGGTCCTGTTCTAAGGCATTACGGGTCGCCACCTACGGCCAACAGGTGGCCCACTTGAGGGACTTTTATTCTCTGCAGGGGGGCAGTCGGTGTATTCTGATACTCCACCGACAGGGTCTGGGAGTGGGGGGGGGAATAAAAAAGGGGAGGGAGAGGGGCTTTTGTTTTTGTTTTTGTTTTTGCAGAACAAAATTAAGTTTTACAAAAAAGATCAGAAAACAAAAAAACATCAATGTAGGTGCACTTCGTCTCAGGAAGCCAAAAGACAGTCTGATCTGGTAGCACCAGTATTTAAAAAAGAAAAATAAAGAAAAATCTGTCTGATATACATATCCATGAAGAAACAAAGATATCTTCCAAAAATCATGTAAATTGATCAAATAGTTTTATTTTTATACAGAACATCATTTTTAAGTGATTAATGGGAATTCATAGGCATTACAACATAACTCTAGTAAGTTTAGTTATCTCCCTTTGTTTTTTTTTAAATTTTTTTTTTTTCAAAATGGCAAATGAGAATCACTTCTCTGATACTAATAAAATTTGATTTTGTTTAAAAATAAAACTACTTGATTAATTTATGTGATTTTTGGAATATGATATTTTTGTTCTGTCATAGGTATGCACATTATACAAATATTTTTCTTTATTTTTGTTTTTTAATATAAGGGGAATTGTGGACAAGAACCTCTATTTTCACAATCATTGAAAAAGCCCGAATACAGCAATTTCTTCTGCTTTGTCAGAAACGTCGCTCATGGAAAATGAGGACTAAAGGATAAAAAACTGCTAACGTTGCAAAGCCGCCAAAAGTAAACTTCAGGTCAACTTTACATGTTCTAACCCTGAGCAGTTGATAGAATTGGAAAGTTTGAAATGTAGACATACAATATAAAAGGTGAAAGGGTCATTACTAACCAGCAGAGTGTTCCCATAAGGGAAAAGCCTATCAGGCATGTGTATGCATTGTGATGCATGGATGGATGTAAAACCTGCCTAGTGAGGGTTGGAGGCTAGGGTTGCATGGAGAGAAATAATACGAAAACGATATGTGCAATGTGTGTTTTAAAGACGGGTTCAAATCTGATGATTTCACAGGAAAATAAAACATGGAAAGTATAGGGAGATGTATACACTGCAGGAAACTTTGTTGGTTTGGTCACATAAAAAAATAAATAAAAATATAGCTGAATTCTTGGGTTAGTAGGACAATTAAGATAATGGAACCTGTTGGTAAGGAAAAGCCAAGGAAAACATGAGGAAATGATAAAGATGGACATGGACAAAGGTGAGTTAGTTTTAAATGCAATTTCTAAAAGTTGTCCAGCAAACACAAGCACGTAAAATATGATGGATATGATGATCAATAATGTGTATTTTATCCGTATGAGAATAATGTATTCAATTATGTTACACCAGATATGATCATGTTTAGTAAGGCTAAAATTCCACAATCACATATTCCATGATTACATCCATTAAGCCACTCACACATCTTTCGGTCCACAATGACTTTCAATTGCAGATCTCACCTTCTGTTTCTGGATCAAGAACACTGCTGTCTGATTCTTCCTTGGAAACAGATTTGGATTCTCCTGATGAGATGCTGGCACTTAATTCCGGAAGTTTCCTGATCAAATTAGAAAAAAAAAAAAAAAAAAAAAAAAATTTACAATTTGATTACTGCAGAAAAAAAATTCAATACTCGAATAAATCTAAATGAGTTGCTTTATTTTTTATGGCATATCAAGCATCATGTTAAAACATTAGCTTAGTAATGGATGAAGTTCCCTGAAATTACTCCATCCAATCTTAACTTTTGCAATCATACTAGTATCAGCTCCTTCCTGTGTTCCAATGGTATCATCAAATTAACAAAACAACAACCTTAATAGCTTTATTTTCCAAATATACTTTATATCCACATCCGACTTCTCTTACACTTCTTGCATACAAATTGGTTATCCTTTCTCAACCTACAATTCTTATATCACCAATACTTTCAAGTACCACAAAAAATTAAGTTGTATCTGACTTCCCTTCCACAAACTGAGCAGGGGGACTTTCCAACACTACAACTACTGATTACTACTTTCGTCTTGCAAGCATTCATTCTCAGACGTTTAATTTCCAGAGATTTCTTTCTTTTTACTCAACACGTAGACCTTCCATTGTTTCACAGATAAGCAGTAAATAAACATTTCTTGAACATAAATGGAAAGCAACAGGCTTAGTACAGATTCGCTAAACATGTAAAACGGATGTTAAAGCAAATACGATGATATGAAAATTCTTTTTAAATCATTTAATTCCAAATCTACTTATTTTGATCACAGTTTCTATGATTCAAGTTCTCAATATTTTCAAATATTTTTTCTATCACATATTAGGAACCGTACGATTACTTATATTGTCTTACACTTTGTGAATACAAACCTGTTATCATCTTTCAACCTACCAATACCAGCTGCACATCTTGTGTATCCGATTATAATTACAAGTACGACAAAAAAAAAAAAAAAAAAAAATTGAATTGCACCCGACTCCCTTTTTTTTCTATCACATAGTAGGAACCGTACATTAGCTGGTGTGAATTCTTACAAGGATCACACAAAGTGCATGATAACCCAGATCTGTAAAACTTATAAGGTATCAAACTCTTATATAAGTAAAGGACTGCATTAGGAGTAAGGTCATTTATTGAGCGGTAGGATGATTAAACCATTGCTTTATCAACTTTGGAAATAGGTTGGATATGCTTTCTATTTTAGATGTGGAATGAAACTCAGTCTTAAGAGCTGAGTGTATTAAAAATGGATATGACGTCACATGGCTCAGACACAAGGTGATAACAGATGGCAGTGCATTTGGAAGCATGCAATGTGTCGGATGTAAAACAACATGGGCTGACAAGATATAACTAATTAGTGATTTTGAACTTATCTCTTTGCCCTCCGCCCAATAATTTTGCAACAGATTGGATAGGACTTCCATTTTAGATGTGGAATGAAAGTCAGTTCTAAGAGCTGAATGTATCAAAATGTATAATGACATGGGCTGACAAGATATAACTAATTAGTTAGTATAACTATAGATATATAATTAGTATAACTAATTAGTGATTTCAATCTCTTCTCTCTAAATCATCAAGTATAAAATTTAGATAACAAGAAATGTGACATCCGGAAAGTCAGCAAAGGGCAACCTGCTGTCCCCACTGGTGAAAATTAACTAGGCTGTAGGAAGATATTAAAAATAGATATAACATCACATTATTCAAAAAGAGAGGTTGATAACAAGTAGGTAGTCTGCTTAGAAGCTTGCAAGACCGTCCGATACATGACATGGGCTGACAACATAACTAATTTGTGATTTCAATCTCTTTTCTCTGTATTCCTTCAACGTTTGTAACAGATTGGAAATAACTTCCACTTTAGATGTGAAATGAAAGTCAGTCCTAATCAAAACAAGAGGCTTCCTCTAGTCTTGCTAAAAGTATAACCGGAGATAAACCAGCATCCTGCCAGAGGTCTGAAAGATATAAACTTACTTGAGTTTCTTGTTTGGAGATATCCAATCTTGAGATTCCATTTTCCTCTTTTCTGGGCTTCGCGATTTCATTTGTTCTTCCTCTTCGGTCTTTAATTGTTGAATTCTCCAATCGATTGCTCGAAGGATATTATCCGTGTCTTTAGGATTTGCCTGGAAATGACATAAATATTAAATAAGGAAATGTATATGGACAGAAAAGAAATAAATAGAAATCTGTATTATCATCAATAATGAAGATTGTTGTCAGATGGTCCAGATTGGCGTAGACAAGAAAATATTATTTTGACTCATAAATTGGAAAATCACTCACTTAACAGTAGAAAATAGAATCCCAAGGTTTGCAGCAATTTGATGCTGATTAAATCCATTTTCAGATTAACCTATAGTACAGTTCTTTTGATTTCTAATGATTCCTTGGCCACTATCATACTTAAATGGTGATATGTGATACATGGGAAATTCTATACCAAATCATCCTCATCTGACACCACTGCCTTTAGATTTTAACACTGTGTCATCTTCATCTAAAAATGAAAAGATAAATGCATTATCAAAACCATTAGAATTCTATTTTCTAGGCCAATGAAAATTAAAACAAAATTAGCTTTATGGAATCAGATGGCACTCAAAATCCGACTACAGTAGTTTACAAAAACTGCAATTTTAAAGCCAAAGCTTCCTGTGTAACTGCCTGTACCAATATTTAAATGCAATTTGAATAAACATCTAGCTGCTCAACTCCCCAACCAGGATGGAATAAAAATTTACATTTTTACAAGAGAAACACACATGCAAGAAGTAACCACACAATCAGAATTATTATACGTCATTCTTCAATCAGGCAGTGACTTTTTGTTGCTGTTGGGCTGAAGTGTGATTTGCTTCAGTCATAGGAGGTTCACTCTTCCAGGCTTTACCTATCCTCTAAGAAAGGATAAGTTGATTACTAATCCTTTGAGATGCTTCTACTGATGAAGGTTGATGAAGCTGCTCAGGCATTTTTTGTAGGCCAGGGTGCACTTATCTTAGTGCCCTAGCTTATCAAAACCACATTGACCTTGTATCTAACCTGGCAAGAAGGTAAATAACATATATAGATAATCTTTAAAAAATATATTTTTAAAAGTTCATGACTTACAGCAATGAGAAAAACTTTAACGCCATCTCCATCTGCAGCAGTAATACGAACAGTTTTCTGACTAGCTCTTTCTACTGTCATGCCGGTCCAAATTTTGGTGTTGAGTATAACACGTAAGCTGCCCTGTGAACGCATTACTAGAATAAAAAAGATAAAATCAAAGAAATTAAATCACAGATTAGGTTAAAAAATCAAAGAGTTTAAAATACAGTCTTCGGTCACAAATTAAAAGTTATAACAATGTTATATATTAAGGAACTAATCAGGATGACAGTTAGCTAACATACTTCCTAACTTCCAGCGTGACAACGCAAATCAGTTCCTTTGCATTTTTTCTTTCACGCCTATATCTTCCTTGCGCATGTACTTTTTTTTATGTTGTTCCAATCTTTTTTTTTATTATTATTTAATAATCATTGAATAAGTTTTTTCAGTCTTATTTTAATTAAGCATTATTGAAATTAGTTTTATTTATTTTTTTAATTATTTAAGACAGTTTTTGCGCTCTTTTTTTTTTTTTTACACATTCAAAACATTCTTTAAAATGTTTTTCAATTCATGAACTATTTAATAAAGACTAATAGTGTTATTCTTATCTGTATAATTTTATTAATTTTTATTGTATACTTTTCGATAATGTCCTTTTCTTCACAATAGAAATACTAAAGAACAATAAAAGTGAAGGGACTGATTTGCCTTGTCACCACTTCCGGTAGCAGCCATGCTGGAAGTTAGGAAGTGTGTTAGCTGACTATACCCCTAATCAGCAAAATGTTACCACTGTCAACAAAGAGAAGAGTCTATCACACATGTGTATGCAATGTGATGAAATGTGGATATGAAATTTGGTCAGTGATCTTTGAGAACATAAATAGGGAGAAATGATAGAATGGAAGTGTAATTAAAGTATTAAAGACACGGTTAAGTTTGATGACCTCAGAGTAAGATTAAATCTGTACAGTATAGGGAGATGTGGGTAGATCAGGAGACTTTGATGGTTTAGCCACATTGAAAGAATGGATGAAAGTTCATGCGTGCGTGTGCGTGGTCTCCCTCTCGTGCTGCATGTGAGATGACGCCACAAAAAACAGTGACGAAATGATGAATGTCAGAAGTGTGAAGGGCCAACGTTGCTTTCACATTTTCGCCAACTTTCAGAAAATTCTAATGGATGGAGCAAAAGTTATGGGTAAAAAAGTGTCATTTTTTTGCAATTTTGGGGCATTGACCCCTTTTGAGCTCCTGGAAACGCTGAATCCCAGTGAAAATGCACAAACGGTGCAGTTTCACACCTTAAGATATGTATATTTGAATTCAGCACCATGAAAAACGACTATATAGACATAAATATCAAGTTTTTGAGTAATATGAAAAAAGAGCTCCAAAAAGGCATTTTTTGTTTTTTTAGCCCTAAAAATTCCAGAGGGATGCGAACCAGAATTTTGCCAGGATCACCCATACTAAATTAATATTAAGAACAATGGCCTCCACATTTTGGTCAAGTTTCAGAAAAATCTAATGGATGGATCAAACGCTATGGAGCGAAAAGTATCATTTTTTGGCCATTTTGGGGTATTTTTTGATCTCTTTTGAGCCCTTGGATATGCTGAATCCCAGTGTAAATGGAAAACTGTGCAGTTTCAGGCCTTAACACATGTATATTTGAATTGAACACCATGAAAAACCATTATATAGTCAGACATATCAAATTTTTGTTGAGAAATATGAAAAAAGAGCCACAAAAAGGACGTTTTTAGCACTACAAGTGCCCAGGGATGCGAACCAGAATTTTGCCAGATCACCAATACTGGATTTATATCAAGAACATTGGGCTCCATATTTTGGCCATGTTTCAGAAAAATCTAATTGATGGATCAAAAGTTATGGGGCAAAACGTGCCATTTTTTTTTACCTCTTTTGAGCCCCTGGGGTGCAACAGGAATTTTTGCAAAAAATTTTTTTTACTGCGCACATATTTAATGAAATACAATTTGTGGTAAAATTTCAGGAAAAACTAATACGCTTATTTTGCAATAGTCTGGACTAAGGGATACACGGAAGCCACTGAAAACATAGGTCCTTCTCCGATAAATTGGGGAACCAATAAGCAGAGAACAGTTATAGTAGCAGGCCAAGTGCATAAGGGAAGACCAAGGCTAAGACAAGAGAAAATGCTAAAAATGGACTCGAGATAAAGAGGGATGAATAAAGATCTAGACAGAGGTAGGTTAATCTGAAAGTCAATTTCTTAAAGCCATCCAATGCATGTCAGCACATAAAATAGACATTAAACCAAATATAATAATGATAACAAATGATGTCTAGTTCAGAGGTTTCAGGAAGAATATTTAACCTATAAAAATGTTGCCTCAATTGAAGAAAAGATTTTCATAGAAAATTGTTCAAGCTTCAAGTTGTGCAGTTTGAATACTGAAGGCGTGTATGAAAGGTCTGGTGAGATGATTATTGAGTTAGTTGAGAGAAGATGTATCCATCTCTGTTATGTCCAAGGAACTCAATGGAGAGTTAAACGTGTCAGAAACAGTTGCCCAACAAATACCAACATGTAAAACGGATGTTAACCAAACATGAGATTTCCAACACTAAGTTTTACCACATATCAACCATTTTTGAGTTATTTAATGCCGAATTTAGTAATTTTGGAAACAAGTTTTTATTCATCAAGCTCCTTATGTCCTCAAATATTTATGCATGGAGTTCTAAAATGGTGGAAGGATGAGGGCTATTTAGATTAATAATCAAAAATGAACCGTCAACGGAAAAACTTACCTATTCGAGACTGGAATTTTTCAGAATGCTTTCCTACCAAATCGTTTAATCGTAGAACGCCACATCCTCGTTCAACCCACACTTGAGTTGGTTTTTCAAACACAAATAATTTGCAATTGCACTTTTGCAAAGAACAAAAAAGAAAAATACAATAAATTCATTTTTATTTTAACTATTTAAAAAAAAAAAAAAATTTTCTTGTAAAATCAAGAGAAACAAACAAAAATTCAGAACGAAAAAAAAAAAGTAACAGAAAACAAGATAAACAAAATAGGATGCAAGAAGGGATAATATATATATATATATATATATATATATATATATATGAATAAGGTATGTTTTGTAGAGGCGGCAAACTTTAAGTTGACAACTATTTCTTTAATTGCAGATTGGCAAATATTGGTCATTTTAAATTCAGCTTGGTTTGGCAATTCATCATGTGGTTTCAGCAGGACAGAGCCAAATGCCACACTGCAAACAGTACTATCAATTTACTGAGAGAAACATTTGATATCGAATAATTTCCCCGAATGCTAATAAACTAAACACAATAGACCACTTGGAAGACAACATTCAACATGTTATTGCTGAAATCCAGTCTAATTTAATGCATAGAGTTTGTGAAAATTGGACCTCTAGATTACACTACATATGTTGAACTGTGGGGGGGGGGGCATATGCCTAAAATTGTATTTAAATTATAAATGCCGAAAATTAATCTTTGGAACAAACCACATATTTGTATAAAATATTTTATTTCAATTTAAAATTTGCCATCTCTAAAAAAGCATATATATATATATATATATATATATATATAAAATTAGCTGTGCATGTTAAGCCAGAGTTAGATGCTCTTGTTTGTTCTGGCAATATAAATGGACTAATTAACTTCCTGTTTGCCATATTATTTCAAGGGACCATTTGTGCCAACCATTCTTGGATTACCAGTGACTGATGAAAATATTTAAGAGAGCAATCTGAATCCAAGACAGCTGGAAGACACTGCCATTCAATTTTCCATCTGGCAGAAACTGTTAACAAAAATTGCATAAGCCAACAAAATGGGCAGAAAAGGTGGCCCAAAATCATCAACAAATTAAAAGACAGTCGAAAAAACATAATACCAAAACTGGATGCCAGCTTTTGATACTTTAATTTGTTGTTCTGCTTGTGGTAAACAGCGTATATCACAGATTGGGATGAATAGCCATCATTTGACAAAAGAAATGCATGCTTGCAAGTTTGAGTCAATCACTGAGTTCAGCAGGTATGCAATGTATCAGTTGCATAATCGCATTATTGACAAATAAACTTTTTCCTTCACCTGGGTTGAGTGGTGAGGAGTATGGCTAGTCAATCAACAGGATACAACAACCATCTTGAACATAAAATATCAGAATGCTGTCATGAATTCGGTAATTGTACATAATTTGAACCAAACATAACTCAGCATCCGATCAGCTTTGCTCGGAACATGACGTCATGCGCTCGGGTTTGATTGTAATGTGACGTAAGACGTTGATCAGGCAAACAAACTTTTCGAAACAAAAATTGGAAGGAAATAAAAATCATTAAATTTATTAAGTAGCACACACCTGTAACAGCACTTTTCTGAAAACTGTAAAAAAAACAAAAAAACAAAAAAAAAAAACAAATTACAGTAAAAAAATTATATTACAATAAAACAAAAAACTTGTTACGGTTATTGTTTCTTGGTTTATTTTTTGTTTATTTCCTCTGTTAAAATTATGTTTACATGTTTTGTTCATTTTTTTTTTTTTTTTTTTTAGCAGCGTTTGTTATGCTTTCATAATCAGCGATTAACGTCATGTTCCGAGTAATGCCGGTTAGACGTTCAGTTACGTCTGGTTCAAATTATGCATAAGTACAGGGAATTTAAAACGGAACCATTTATTCAATCCACAAGGTAGCATGCTCTCATTCCATCATGCATGACCAGGTAAAAGTATTTGAGTGTTGTCCACACTGAAGATTTAACCTTCACCTTTCAGAAGAGTATAATTTTACAACTCAATTATACCAAGTACTTTATCCACTACACCACAGGCTCGAATAATACAAATTATCAATTCTCATTTCAAAAATTCAGAAAAATAAAAATTATTCTTTAAATTTAAAATGTGAGAAAATAGATTAAAGATAAAAGTAGCAGAATCTGGAAGAGAAAAGACCCCACCCCTCCAAACCACCAAAAGAAAACCATTCTTTGATATTAAAAAAAAGGTGCATTCTTACCTGTAAGACATTTGATTCATTTTCCTCCCCAGTTTTTACTTCAATTTCTTTATATTCTGGTCTCACACCATGTTTGGCTTGGTATTCTCGTGCAGACTCCTCAAGGGATTGACACTGTTTTTCTAATTAAAATAATAAATAAACAATAATAATAATGATAATAATAGTAGTAATAATCAATTTAATGGAGATTGTATATCTTTCTGAAGTGGAAACTATACTAATACGATTTTTCAATACTCAATTAAGGAGAGGGAAAGAAGTGTAGTATCTGTCTTGTCATAATAACATCCTATTTAGTATTACCTCCTTTTTAAGTGTGTGTGTGTGTGTGTGTGTGTGTGTGTTGAGGGACCAAGTAATTTATCCTCCTTAGGCAAAATGCAACTGAAGTAAGATGAGGAAAGGGGGGTTGTTTACATAGTTTGGAGTCAACTTCTGAAACATTTTGCGAGATACTATCATATCAAAAAACCAGTCAGCATATTAGAAAAAAAAACTTTTTGAGAGGAGGGGGATGGGGCTGTATGTATGTATGTATGTATATATATAGATTGTGTGTCAGGTCATGTCATATGCTACTGGTACCATGTAACCCAGTACTACCTGCCTCATGGTCAGGTCACCGGCGACTAAACTGGTTCCCCCACCAGACTTGTTTGGTGAGGAGGGCGGCTAGTCTCCCTGGAGGATTAAAAACAAGACCTTCCAAAGGGCGAATGAACTCTTTTTCTGGGTCAACGGCCAACTAGCACCGTGTATATTTGTGTGTGTGTATATGTGTATTGGGGTGGAGAGGGCTCCCGTAAGCCGTGGTGAAGGCAACCTTTTTAGGAGAAGCAAATCTCTGATTTAAAAAACCATAAAGTGGGAGATCAGTACCCGCATTAAGCTGGTCTGCAGTTTAATTTGTTGCTGGCTATCTTGCTCTTGCTTGTTGCTGGATCTCAACATTTTGAACTGAGAGAGAGACTTAGCTGTCGTACAAAGCGAAGACTCTGTAACATCATCTTTATATAGATACTCCCTCAGGCATTTGGGCTCATGGATTTTAAATGTCTGAGGGAGTGGCACTCGTCTGACAGGACGTTGCAATCATCATATATATATATAATAGCCCTATGTACTATTCATAACTTGCCCTACGTGTGAATACACTTTATGTAAGATTTCAACTATTTAGACCCAAAATTGTCTGAGTAATTTCGTAGAGACCGCAGAGGTAATTTTTTTTATAAATTGGACGTCAATTTTAACCCCTTAACATTAATTATTTTGGTCTCAAATCAAAATATAAAGTTTTACCCATATCCAAGTTACCTACATCTAGAATTTCAAGTCTTTAAGACCCAAAATTGGCGGAGAAATTTTGTAGAATCAGCAAAAGTCAACTCTTTCAACTTTGACATTTTGGCAGACAAATTTTCGCCCCCAAACTGCTAAAAATAAATACCCGTTATGTGTGAATTTTAAATGATTAGAAATTTTGGTGAGTAGCTTGCTAGACACTGCAAAGATTAAATCTTTTGAACTTTGACCTCTCGGAAGCTAAAATTTTCAACCCAAACCAATTAAAAAGCTTGCCCTATCTCTGAATACCCTTTATGTAAAATTTCAAATGTTTAGATCAGAAATTGTCTGAGTAATTTGGTAGAGACCGCAGAGGTCAATTTTCTTTTTTTTTTTTTTTTTTAACTTTAACCCCTATTATGACCCGTTAAAATTTATTGTTTTGGGCTTACATTAAGTTATTAAGTTAGATCCATGTCCAAGAAACCTATATCTAAAATTTTAATTGTTTATACCCAAAATTGTCGGAGGAGTTTGGTAGAGTTCTCAAAGGTCAAATCGTTGAACTTTGACCCCATAACAGTCAAATTTCTGGCTGAAAACGGATTACAAAGATTTTTCCAAATTTCAGTACCCTGTATATCAAATTTTGAGTCTGTAGACTGAAAATTGAGAGAGTTATTGCGTAGAGAAGTGTAGACACACACAGAGACACATTCACTTATATATATATAATAAAAAAAACCCACAGTAGAACCCTGGGATACAGTGATCCCAGGATACAGTTTTTTTAAGATGTGCAATATGTTTTTCCGGCCCTGTTTATGGTATTTGCCACATCTTACGGTGTTATTTATAACATTATTTGATTATATACATGTGTATTATATACTATACTGCATTTTGTTACTAATTTTTATTATAAAAAGTACTGTATAAAATTTTGCTTGGGCCCCACCATACGGCGATTTCATCTTACGATCCCAACCACAGAATGGATTAATGCTGTATCCCGGGATTCTACTATATATATATATATATATATATATATATATAAAGAATCTTTACAAGTTTCAAGTACCTGGCGTAGTAACTTCATCCCCTGAGTTTGCAAGGTGTGGGTCTGAGGATGCTGGTGAAGAGGGTCTTTCCGTAGCAACAACTCTGTTTGCTAGATTCTCGCCAAACACAAAACCGGAACAGTTGCTGCTCTTTTTGGAATTTTCATCAAGACCCTACAAGAATTTATGAAAAGATATTAATAAAAACATTTGGTGAATTTCTGCAATCACAAATTTGAAGTTTGTCTGATAATACACATACACACACACGCCATTATTACCGTAACATTTGTTTTACATGCTGGTATGCGTTGGACAGATTTTAAAAATTGCCTTCCAAGCTAACCTATCTTTATTTGGCTGATTAACTTGTATAGCAAAATGGTCGAATACAAAATTGATCCTCCTTATGAAATTATTGTTCAATTTTACAGTAACACATTGGTTCTCATTAAATCATGAAAAGTAAGCAATGTGGAGTCTGGTGAGTATCAAATGGGTAACCATTTGGGAATACCAAACGCAAACTATGAAAAGATAGTTAGCAAGACCCATACAATATGTGGCAAAAATGTAGTAAAAACACTGTCTCACCTTGAGAATGCTTGTGACTTTACAGGGTTCGCACAGATTTTCAATGTTCATTTTCAAGAGCTTTTCAGAGTTTTTCAAGATCTTCTCCAGACAAAAATTCAATTTTTTCAAGACAAAATTTGGGGCGTTTTAAAATCAACAGCGATTCGAAAAAGTAACCAACATCGCTACCATCTTGTCCATATTTTTCAGTCTGTCCAGCTTCATTTTAAGTGATCACAATTGTTTTTTAGAGTGGAAGTGGGGGGGGGGCGCCATGGGGAGAATCCCGTCAACAGAAGGAAAGTTTAGGGAGGGGCTGTCATTTTTATTTATGATTGCCACACTACTGCCTACCACACACCCAAAAAATTAACTTACAAATGAATGCAAGAATAGAGGGAGATTTATTTTGATTTTATTTTTAATATTTTGCCACAAACTTTTACTGGACATAAAAATTTTTTAAGGTCTTTTCAAGAAATTTTCCGTATTCTCCATGATTTTTCAAGGTAATAATAGAAAGGCCTTTTCAAGCCAAAAGTCAAAATTCAAGGACTTTTAAGTTTGTACAAACCCTGCTTTAACAATTCTCCTTCAAGGAGAAAGTTTTTCGTTCAACTAGTTCAAGGTGAAGGTCACATCAGGCCAGGCAACAGAGTTTCTTATTTAAAACTGAAAGACCAAAACACGCTTTCTTGCTTTGACAAAGTACAAAATTGACTTTGCAATCTAGTGGGAGAGATTGATCTCTTCGGTTCTCTATAATACTTTCCTCACAGCAACATTGCTAGTCTTTCTCTATTCAAAGTGCTCGACTGAGTTCCAATACCTGGTTCCTACTTGTCAGAAATTCACACACAAAAAAACAGTCAGTGTCTAATATCAAACAGAATTCCCATAAACAAAGATTCTTTCCAAGAATGTTCCATCTGTTGGATACATTACCACAGTACTACTTCCCTTCAAACTACAACAGGATCAGCTTCAAATCTAATGACAACACTGTTGTGGCATAGCTTGTACCATATGATTTCCGGTCACCCAGAGATATGAAAGTGTACAGAGCACTTAGAAGAATGTGTAATGTATGAACAGACATTTACTTAACAGCTACTACTGCAAATACATCTGGTTTCACTACTTAAAATAGTAATCTACATTTTCTGTTGTTTTTTTTTGTGTGATATAAATACTCCTCATAAGAAATCCAATTTTGTTCATTCCAATCATTCATTTCGATCCTCCCATATATATCTGACCCCAAGAATTCTTGTTGATTCATACTTTCAACGTTGCCATATAATCAATGTCTCCTATTCTGCACATCATCTCATTTTTATTCTTATACTAAAACAAACTTCCGCTCCATCATCTCGCATGCTTTGAATCGATCTGTTAAACTTTTTTAAAATTTATTTTTCACAAAATTCATTAGAAAATTAAAAATCACCAAAATTGATTTAAATTTCTTTGTAAATAAATCTTTTTTTTTCTTTTACTCCCGGGCAACAACAGATAGATACAGCTATTACATAAATATAAAATATTAAGTACTTACGAGAACACGCTGGTGTAAGTTGGTTCCAAACAAAAATTCCCCACTGCTGCTTGGAGTAGTGGAACCTGTCGCACCATCAGAATTATCTTTCATCCTAATCGTAAATAGATAAGAAATATAATTACTAATAACAAAATTATGTACAAAAATAATTGCACACATTAAAATTATTCAAAGTAATACTATTTTAAAAAAATACCAGTTAATATTAACAAAACAGCATTTAATACAGGTATTAAGGTATTAAATGTATTTAACAATTAAAAACAATATAAAAAAAATAGCAAATAAATAACTAAATAAAACTAATATATAATTACAACAAATAGACTTGATGGCACCTCTTCTTTATCCTTCTTCCCTGCCAAACAACTTGGAAAATGATATAAAATCAAACAAAGTCTTTTCCAAAATACTAATAATGACGATCATGTGATCGAACGTGCTCAAGGAATGACTGAGACAACATTACTCATTGCCACAGTGTACAATTTACTAGCTGAGACCAAGAGAATTGCTTGCTATGTCAGGAGGGGCGGAAAAACCCATCAGAATAGTCAAAAAAGAGAAAACTTATATTTAATCAGACACCATTGGATAATGGTTTGCAGCACATACACACAAGACACAAAGTTGTCAATTTTTGCAAGTTAACAATTGATCTTTACAGTTAACTCCAAATTTTTTCTAATTGACTTTAATTTGAATATGTGAATATACATAATTATAAATAACCTTCTTTGCTATGTTACTTGTTATTGAATGGAACCCTACATTAGCAGACTAGCAGTTTTAGCTAGTACATACATAGATTTAGAACAAAGTAAATAATTTTAACAAGTTATAACCATTAGGTATGAAACCTTTAGGTTACACACTTATATACATATATTGCAAGGTGATATATCTTGTGTGTATACATACTCAGTATTTACTTCAACAGTGCTCAATACGTAAATAAGCTTAGTTGTAATACGAAAAAACAGTGGCAAGGAAACTAAATGAAGCCAGGAAATCATCAGACTACACACACACACAAATATATATGCAGATATCGGACATTTTTAAATAGATATAAGCTACACAGATATACAGAAAATTAAAAATAACCAAAAACAATGTTTTTTTATGTTTTTTTTTTTAAATATAATAATGGCGTACGGAAAAAAAAAAAAAAAAAAAAAAGAAGTTTTCTTTGCTTCAGGAACACAACAGAATATTTCACTTTCAACTTTAATTCAAAGTCAAAAATTACTAACAATTTTGCAGTTTCTTATTTAAAATGAGCTTATAAACCTTTAAAATAAGATTATAATCAACAAAAGTTGGGCATTTCAGATTTTATTAATTTCTGATTCACAGATGTGTATTATTGGATGATTTTATTATTCATTAAAATCAAAATTAACTTAAAAAAAAAACTTACCCAGAGAAGGCTGGTAATGTGAATTTTGAAACAGAGTTTGATTCATTCTGCCCTGAAGCTGTAGTAGAGCTGATACTTCCTGTTTCAAATCCACCAAGTCGGCTGGTGGCATTAGCAGAAGAAGTGGTTTCTTTGGAAGTCTCACTTGAGGATTTAGCGGATGAAGAATCAGCATCCAAATTTTCTGTTTCTTTAAAAAAAAGAAAAAACAAAAAAAAACAAAAAAAAAAACAAAGAGTAAATAATTATAGAAACATCAATAAGAATTCTTACAAATACCAGAATCCCAATTGCAAAGAATAAAATTTAAAACAATGTGTGCCGTTCTTAACGGCAGAAGTTTGTTATCACTGATCAGTACTTTCCTAGCAGCAACTCCATTGTCAAATCGAACACCATCAGAAGTAGTAAGAGGACAACTACAACACTGTTTTGACTTCATCTCTCCACCCACCGCAAAACATTCACAGCAAAAAGCTACAACCTGAGCTACAACCGCTGTCAACAATTTCCCCCACTCCCAGTTTATGCCTAAATCTAAATGCAGATTCCATGAAATTTTCTTTCCTAAAACTGTCTGCCCATGGAACTGTCACTTTTTAACCTTTATCCTTGAGTAGCTTTCAAACCTTGATAAGTGATGCTTACATTCTTGTAAAAAAAAAAAAAAAAAAAAAAAAAAAAGGCTTCATGTACCAATTGAGCCCATCCTTGAAAGTTTCTAGGTTGGTACTGGTAACCAAATTTGTAGATTGCTTTTAGCCAAAGGGGCCTAGTTCCTTTTTAGTCAAATGAAAAGGCATGCTTTTGCAGCTGTTTCCCGGAGTTTCAGTTGTAGATTGTGAGTTTTTGTTCTAAAATTGAACTAACCACTCATCACCTGAGCATCTTGTGGTACAAATTTCTGCAATTGACTGACTGTGATTGTGAAACTATCGGCCGACAGTAGGGGATTTTCTGAAATCCTCACAGAGATTCAAAGATGGGAGTGGTCAAATGGCAAAACAATCTCAAATACAGATGAATTTCCCAACTGTAGACCTCCTGGCTCCATACCAATTTCACATTCAACCTTGAAGGCCTCGGCCTTCTCCTAATTTTTGATTCAACATAGAGGGCCACGACTCTATACCAATTTCCCAACTTGATTTTGTTTGGCAAGTGCACCACAAACAATCTTGTAAAGCCATACCCCCCCCTCCAAAAAGAAAATGCCGTTTATTTTGCACAGCACATAATTGTTTTTTTTTTATTGGTTAACTGCTTTAAAATCCTGGAATGGCTCAGAAATTTTACTTCAAATTTTGCTTTTTAATTTTGTTAAAATCAGCTTTTTATCTAAAAAGAATGTTCAAAGTTTGATAAAACATGAATGTTTGGTCTAAGAAATAAATAATGGAAACAAACATGGCCGTTAGCAAGAGAAAGATCTCAAATGCGTATGCAAAGAGAGAATGTAATTTTGGTTCTTAAACAAAATTCCTGTTATATTAAAAAACAAAAATAGAGAAAAATCTGCATGATGTACGAAACAAAAATATCATATTTAAAAAAAAAATGTAAATTGATCAAGTGGTTTTATTTTTACAAATCATTTTTAAGCGATTAATGGGAATTCATAAATCTCACATTTTTTAATTGAGTTACCCCCCCTTTTCAAAATCCAGTTCCTTCTAAGGGATAAAAACGGTGGTCATCCAGAATTCAACCAATATTAAGAAATATTAAAAAAAAAAAAAAAAAA
This sequence comes from Euprymna scolopes, assembly GCF_053919585.1. Taxonomy (NCBI): domain Eukaryota; kingdom Metazoa; phylum Mollusca; class Cephalopoda; order Sepiida; family Sepiolidae; genus Euprymna; species Euprymna scolopes. Next base: position 51,929,858 of record NC_136518.1, read on the forward strand.
TACAGAAAACCCTTTGATGTACATACCCATAATGAAAAGATCATATTCCCAAAATTATATAAATTAATCAGGTACTTTTATTTTGACAAGCAAGATAGAAATCGTGAGCTGCCATGTCATTTTAAAAAGTGTCAAATTCAAAGGTGACAACTCCATTCAAGTTCTGAAATTTTGTTTATATTTAAAATAATTAATCTCTAAAAATCATAAGTTTTGATTTTCTTAATAAATAAAAAAAATCAATTTACATGATTTTCAGAATATGACATCTTCATCCCGTGACAAGTACATACATCATAAAGATTTATCTGTATTTTGTTGAATTTTAAATAAGAACCTGTTAAATTCTACCAAGTTGATAAACAAAGATGAAACGATGAATAAAAACGGTACTTGTTTGGTAAATCCTAAGTTCTTAATTAAGGCCTCACCACCAAATGTAGTTTTATGTCAACGTAGAACAGTTTTAAGAGCTTGAATTATAGATAAGGCAGGCAGAAAAAAAAAGAATAGAAAGAGCTAAGAAAAATTAAGGAGGGGTGTTAATAGAATACATTCCTCAACCATATCCTATAGTTTCTCACCTTTATCAAAAACAGATTCTATTTAACTTATAGACCGGATCTTGACAAGTACTATTACTCCGTAGAGTAGTGTAGAACCTTTTAGTTATCATTACTGTTGACAGTAATGATAACTAGAAGGTTCTACACTTTTTGAACTTCCAAAACTGGGGCCTTACAACCAGATTACTTTAAGACTGTAAAATCCAGGTATCTCTACTAGTAGACCCATAAATCATTTGTATACCTTTATCAAATGAATTCTTGCTAGCGGGATCAGGAAGTGTGGCAGGTTTGATCAAAGACTGCATATTTTGAGGCCGAGCTTCTGGAACAAAAAGAACAGAAACAATGTATTTAATCAACAACCATAATAATACACTTTATCTGCTTCCATACACACGTATAGATATACATGTAAAGAACTGTATATACAGCATAATCGCGTTGACACACCAGTTCTCTTCAGATCACCAAAGTTAAGCAATGTTGAGCTTGGTTAGTATCAGGTGGGTGACCATTTGGGAATTTTAGGCGCTGTATGTGCTCTCCGCTTATCTTGGCATTTGTTTTCAGTCCTGTACATACACTTCACTTGCCACTGGTATTTAACAATGTCAACTCAGGAGAGGTGTGGTTGGAGATTGTGCACCTCTTGCGACAAAAATTGTGTGCAGGCATCCCTTCGTGGGTATCCATAGTCTGTCAAAAACTGAAGCAGCCCTTTTTTCAAAGAACTGTAGAGAACTTGAATGCCTACCAAACACTATCCTCAAGTGTCTAAGGTCACTCTGTACAAGGGGTTTGTCAGAACAACATGGCATGATATTTCCATCTACAAATATACCTTGTCTGAATATTAAGAATAACATGGTATTCGAAGCATAAATAAAATGCCTTCGTTATGGCTACCCAACACTGACTTATACAAGAATTGGTGCATCTTATTAGCAACAACATTAAAGCTGAATACTTCACCAGACTAGATGAATTCTTGTCTTTGAGACCAAGAGAAAGATATATTATAGCGTAGTTGACTGGTTGTTAAGCGAGAAGAAAACTAATATTTCTACCTTCTTCACTAACACAACGTTTGAGAGAGAAAAAACAAGTGCAATGGAATATTCAAATATCAAAGCGAAATCGAAGAAAGGTGCTGTGTAGTGGAGTGTGCATATCAGGGAGATATAACGGACGATGAGCCATTTATATAATGACGTATACAATGATGACAATGACAATTACTTGTTGAGCCCATTATTTGTAGTCGAAGGAATATAGATGTGAGAGATATGTGAAATGGACAGTTCTTTTTACACACTGAGAGGAGATACATTATTTATGATGGGGGACAGACAGTTAACACTTTGGAAGGGTGTTACATATAAATGTTCTTTTACAAAGACGAATCACAAAAACACATTACGAGGGGCATACAATAATTAATGCCCCTGACCCACTTACAGTTGTCTGATCTAGCTGAAATTTTGCATGTGCAATGATTTATATTTCTACGGGCAATGTGGAAAATTACAGCTCTGAAGTAATTGTGGTTTTTGTTTTACAGGTGTTTGAACTGAGTCAGGTGTGAAATGGAGTCTGTTGAATGTCGAGCAGTGATCCAGTTTTTGTATTTGAAAGGGTGCACACCACAGGAGACTTTTGATGAAATGAAAGAAACTTATGGTGATAATGCTCCATCATATGACCTTGTAAAATGCTGGCATCGTGAATTCAAACGTGGCCAGGAATCTGTGGAAACAGCTCCTAGACCTGGTCGCCCCCCCCCCTTCTGCCATTGATAAGGCAGGCATCTGTCCGTCAAGTTGAGGCTGCCATTTTGAAAGATCGGCGCATTACTATTCGCCAAATAAACCACGATGTCAAGATTAGTAAAGGGTCTGTGGAAACTATCATTCATGACCATTTGCATAAGATGTCTGCCAGATGGATTCCCAGGTTGCTCATACCATTCCAGAAGCGAGAATGCGTTGAGTGCTCGAGGATGAATTTGGAGATGTGCTAAGAAGATGAGTTAAAGTTTTTCAAGACTGATTACACAGGATGAAACCTGGGTCCATCACTATGATCCAGAGACCAAAGCCCAGTCAATGCAGTGGAAGCACTTGGACTCACCACCTCCCAAGAAGACAAGGGTGCAGCCCTCCGCTGGCAAGGTCATGTTCAGTCTTCTGGGACCAGGACAGAGTAGTGATGACAGATTTCCTGGCAAAGGGTACAACAATTACAGGAGTCTATTATGCTTCACTTTTGACGAAAAAGGGAACTATCAAAATCAAGAAGCGGGGCAAGATCAGCAAAGGTACCCTCCTCCTGCGGGACAACGCTCCGGTCCACAACTCGCATGTCGCCAGATCAGAAGCACGGGCGAGTGGTTATGAAATCCTCCCCCATCCTCCCTACTCTCCTTACCTTGCACCCTCTGACTTTCACCTCTTCCTAGCCAGAAGTTGTTTTTGAAAGGAAAGCGTTTCCCAGATGATGCAGCCTTGATTGCTGACGTCACGTCGTGGTTGGAGGACCAACCTGGGGTATTCTACAAAAACGGTCTCCAGAGCTGCATCAAATGATGGGATAAATGCATAACTCTGGGTGGTTCCTATGTAGAGAAAAACTAATAACTGTGCCAAGTTTTGTTGCTCTACTGCTATGGGAAGTGGGTCAAGGGCATTACTTATTGCACGTCCCTCGTACCTTTCAGGTTGAAAGATGGCAATCAAAGACATGGTTATGAGGATGATGATCAGGTATTCGAATGCCTTGCAGAATTACATTGTCTTGCTTCTCTTTCAGGTCACGTTCCAACTCAGCTGCCCTTGGACTTCTCTCTCTGACTACTCTGCCTGACTGACTTGACTTAACTGAATATTTGTAGTCTATCTTTCTTTGTGATGTAAAAATGTGCTCAGACACGTGAATATTTTTTCACTTGGGTTTTACATATTACAGGTCTCCAACACGTTTCCGGCAAAACAAAGAACATTTCTAACTTTACATTTTCCGATTCTACTTGCTTTGACCTCCAGTTGTATCGTTATTCTAACACGATGGACAATGCTCCACATTCCTAGGAGTGCATCTAAATTGCAATATGCATTCTTTTCAACTCTTCAATACTGGGTTCAATTCCACCCATTTCCTTATAATAAATATTATTTTCAATCATATTTACGTCATTTCTCTAATTACTGGGATCTGTCCCCTTCAATATACAACAAATGTTTCGTTGACTTTTTGAGAATTTTAATTGAATTAAAATGAGACAAGAGGTAAAAGACAAAATGGAATAAACAAATTAAAGACAGAAAAAAAAAAAAAAAAAAAAACTGTGACAATGTTGACAGATTAAAAATAGTTGATATGCCAGCAAGACAAACGTCGGAATTCAGACGGTAGAAAAAAAAAAAAAAAAAAAAAAAAAAAGGCAGAAAAACGTTCATGAGCTGTGGTAAGTGCTTGTAGGGATTGTGTGTATGTGTGGGGGAGGGAGGAGTCAAAACAAAAAAGGGATTAATAAAGAAATATCATTTCTTTTCAAGAAAAATCCAAGTTATTTTGGGCAATAAAAATAAATATTGATTTGACAATGAAGAGATGTTCTTGTTAAATTCACTTTTCCGTGGAATTGAAGAAATAAAATTGGCTGACATTATTGATAAAAAAAAAAAAAAAAAAAAAAATTGATGGCCTTTATCCAAGCACATTAAACATTTTTCATCCCAGAAAGATTTGGCTATTTTTTTCATTATTATTGTAACCAGAACATTAGAACAAGATGCTGCCGACCGTTTTCTGAAATATCTCAAGTGGTAAAAATTGTTTGTCAAAAACTGAAAAGACCTAAAACAGAGTTGATAATTAAATTACCTGTCAATGAACCCTTTCTCTGTGGTTGAAAATTTAATGAGGAATTAAAGAATTGTGTTTAATGCACATGTAGAAAATACATTTACAATTATAAAAATCCATCCCATCAGAGTAACAGTGATAGATTGAGTCCCATGAAGAAGGGGGGAGGGCTGGACTTGTTGGCCACTCATAGTCTTGCAGAAGTGGTATTTGTGATTATTACTGGTAATTTGAGACGACAGTGTGTTATCAAGAATTATGAATTGAATTCTATTGGGAGAAAGGTGGAGTTATTCCCCTTTGGTTCTCAATATAAGTTGAGACATAAGTGAGCTTTGGTGACTCTGCTCTGCTTGCCTGCTGACTTCATGGTGTTAAAAAAACTGACCCTCAGACTTAGGATTGAAATTGCTGAACTTGAAAATCACCCAGATTTTACAAAAGAGTGCCATCCAGACACAAATATTAAGAGCTTGTCAAGACTTGTGAATGATCAGAGTTGAATAATAACGAATAATTGTTATTTTACCCCCAAAAGACCAATCATCGACTTGTTATTCTTTCTTCTTTTGGCTTAAAACAACCTTTACTCCCCAGTGACCAACCTGGGCCTCACTGGAAATGGTTAGAGGAGAAAAAAGGGTGCAAAATGACTTGTTTAATTCGTATGCAAACAAAACTAAAAAAAAATAAGAAACAAGAGGATAGTGTGTATGTGTGTGTGTGTGTGTGGTGGTTTGAAAATAAAAAAAAAATAAAACATTCTTATCTTTCAATGTTCAATTTAAAGAGGGGATGGAAAAGAGTGTAATATCTGTTTTGTATTCATTAGACCATTATCCAAGGTATTGTCTATCCCAGGTTCCGCCATCATATTGAAAGTTGTGATTTTGCTGTGAAGGTTGGTTAGTGCAAGAAGAGTTCAAGGATTAAGTTGCTGACGTATGTTAAATTCGGTAGCTGGGGTTGACGATAGCACCTGAGAATAGGTCAATTGTGTACGTGTGAGAGAGAACATGGAAAGAAAGAATGGAAGAAAAAGAGAGCATGAAAGAAAGAGAGCAAGATACCTTCTCTCGCATGCAAGTCAAACTGGTTTCCGATTTTTAACAGAGCAAACACATTGAGATTGGCGCAAAGATGCTTCGGAGAAAGAAACGTAAAGAGATAAAAACGGCTGATAAGAAAGAATGGGAACTGCTAAGACTCAGAAAGAATAAAACCAAGCATTAATCAAAAGCCCCACCCTCACCAACTTATTTTGTGCATGCAGTTCCCTTTGCAGCTATGAGCAACAAAGCCAAAATGCAGAAAAAAGGTATGTCAACGTTTGTTTATATACACATATACTACCTTAGACGATAAGATATTATGAACACGGCTATACAAAGGCACTAGACATATCACGATTACATACATAGATACAAAGACACTCACACATGTCTACATATACATATCATGCACACACTTGTATAATCCCCTTCCCCACAACACACCAGTATTACCGTGATAATGAGAGTAGTGTAGTATGTTTGTAATGATACCATCCTCTCAGTTACTACCTCCTCCTTGGGGCTGAGAATAAAGGCAGCGTAGTATATGTTCATCATTATATATATATATATATATATATATATTATATATATATATACCAGCAAAAATATGCACCCATACAGTATATGCAGCTATAGATATCCTTTACACTTAGTGGTTGATGGTTGAGTGTTAATGACATTTGAACACTAAAAATGCAATATTGTTGAATCGATTGTTTTCCGAGGTTACACGCATTTATCTCTTCGGACAGATCAGAATGCACTTTTACATGGATAGAGATTCATATGACCCAAAATAAACAGATTCTTACCAAATTGAGAGTGGAATAAAAATGGACTCGATTTGAAACCAGTTGGTTTAAAATCTGAAAAAAGAAAAAAAATGTTAGCATTTGAGTCTTATTCAGAATTCACCCTCCATATTAAAAGACAAAGATCATTTTTGATGTACGTACATGTAATGAAACAAAAATACATTAAAAAAAAAAATCACATAAATTGATTAAATAGATTTTAGTTTTAAATAAGAAAATCAAATTTTATGAGTAGCCGAGAAGTGACCGTCTCACTAGCCATTTTGAAAAAAATTTCAAGAAACAAAAAAATTAATTCATAGTTACTAGATTTTTGTTGCAATGGCTATGAATTCAGATTTTATCATTTAAAAATAAAATTACTTGATTAATTTACAGGATTTTTGGATAGTTTGACTTCATCATGGGTGCATACATCATACAGATTTTTCTTTTTTTAATATAGAGAGAATTCCGGATTTATTTTGATAAATTACTTGATAAAAAGAGAATATTTAATAAAATAGCATCAATCATCTTTGCATCTAATATGAATCATCAGGATTGTTTAAGAAAGAAAACAGAGAAAGCTCAATTATGTCATGCTTATTAGGGTCATGACAAAGCCTGCAGTTTGGTTTTAATATCTGTACTTAAACTTGTGAATGAGAAGCCTTGTTTTAGAGGAGCAAATTGTCAAGACGCCTCTCCAATCACCGATATCCATGACAAATAACTCCCTACCTGAGAATTCTTCCTTGTCACTCTTCAGCCTAACATTTGCAGGCAAATATATTGAGGACATTGCAAAGACTGCTGCAAAGAAGGTGGGTTTCCTCTATCAAGTTAGAAGACTACTCACACATGAGTATCTGGTACCTTTATAAGGCTACCACTCACCCATGCATGGAGTATTGTTCCCACATCTGGGCTGATGCATCTACCACTAGCCTCTCCCTCTTGGATAGGGTTCAAAAAACAGTTTTCAATCTAATAGGTCTCACTTTGTCAACTAAGCTCCAACCCTTGCCCCATTGCCACAATGTTGCATATCTATGCCTGTTTTACAAATATTTTAATGGAATGTGCTCTGATGAACTTGTTGCACTTGTGTCCCATTGGCATACATATCCCTGATAAACCTGCTTAGCAACAAAATCTCACCCTTTCACTGTTGAGGCCCCTAAATACCAGAAAGCTTTCTACTCTAATAGTTTCTTCCCTCGAACAACTAGATTTTGGAATTCCCTTCCTGCTACCTGTTTCCCTGATTGTACTGATGTGCAGAAGTTTAAATGTAACATAAACCAACATCTTGTTAATCTTTCCTAGGCATGTTCCTAAGCAGTGGCTTCTTACGTCCAAGTGACGATATGCCTTGTTAGGGGTGAATGTGAATAAAAAAAAAAAAAATAAAAAAAGTGAGGGGGGAGGGTCATATACATTAACATTTGTAACCATGTTCATGTCAACAGCCACTACAAGGAGGAGTTTGAAGTGGGCATTTCATTTTATCCGGGCTCAATACTTAGTCTACTTTCTATCTTGTTTCAGAAAGAATTGTCAATTGAGTTCTGTGTAGGTGTTCCACGGGAGCTTATGTATGCAGGAAATGTCATTATTGCAGATTCTCTGAAGGAGTGCAACTCCAAGTTGCTGATATGGAAAACGGAACTGAGAGTCCATGTGAAGAAAATTCTGGTGAAAGAACAGACCTACTCAACTATTGCTTCCATAAGTCTCTTCCCACTTTTCGCAAAAATCTTTGAGTCATTAATCAATCAAGCGCTAGTCCACCATTTCATAAATCGTAATCTTCTTTCTGATCAACAGTATAGATTTAAGTAAGCCCGCTTTACTGCAGATATTTTAATTAGCAATACACATGAAAAAATTGAAATAGCTTGAAATATTTCAATATTGGTATGCATAGAAAGAGCTTGATGAGCTAAGAAAGAATCTTTTTAAATTTTTTAAATCTGATTAAAATTAAGGAAGTTATGGCTATTTTTGTGCCTCACACGTTTGGATATTTTCCCCTCTTTAAGACCATATGCGTTTCGTCACATTTTTTACACTACTTTTTCAGTAAAAATGTCATATCTTTGTTAAAACACAAGACTAAGAAATGAAATTTACCATATAAGTGTATTTTTGTACAAGGAATCAGAATATGCAACTGAAAATCTCCTAAAGTTTATGGTTTTCAAATAATCTGCAGTAAATGTGCATAAATATGCAGCAATTCCTTAAAAATGCCATGTATCCATAAACAGAAAAGAAGTTAGAGAACTCAAAGTTGAATTGTAATGTGCTTTATGTACAAAAAACTTAAATCTAAACATAAGACCATTTAAAAATGAATATATTGCAATATTTCTTTGGTATTATTGTAGATTAACACCTTCTGTTTAACCCCACTCAACTCCTTCTGACCACCCCTCCAAAATGTGATTCTACCTTTTTAGGAAATTATGTATAAAATGCCATGAAAAACTTTAATGAAAGATAAACAAATTATTTTAGAATTGAATGTAAAATAATTTCCTATTACAGGTCATTCTAGCATTTTAGGGCAGTTAACTTTTTTTTTTTTTTTAAGATGATTATGTGTAGTTTTAAGAGGGTTTCTATGCAATGAGAATATGTGGAGGGTTGCCATTCGGACTTTGAATTAATTGTAGGGGCTAAGGAAAATTATGTGTGAACATACTGAAAACTTGACAGAGACAAAGCTAACAAAAACAATATTAGAGGGGGGAGCGGTTAGTTTCACAAAAATTTAATGTAAAATAATTCACCATTTCCTGGACATTCTAGCATTTTAGGACAGTTAACCAATTTATTTTCATGTGTATTTTTCTTTAAGGAAGGATCTATTTTTTGTTTGTTTGTTTTAGATGCTTGTATGTGGCTTACAAAGGTATTTTATTTGGGGGGGGGGCTTGCCACTCGAACTTAGTGTTATTGTTAGGGTTAAAGAGTGTTTTAGGAATATGAACCGTTACTTCATTTTTGTTTTGTTGTCCTAACTGCAAAATGCCGTTTCCATTTCAAATAAATATTTTACAGAAAGAGATATATATATATATATATATATATATATATATATATATATATATATATGTGTGTGTGTGTGTGTGTGTGTGTGTGTGTGTGTATTCGACAGGTAAATAAGTCAGAAAATGTTATATTTAGTTTTAATTTAATAAGAAACTGCGTTGCGAAATTTCAAAGAAAATTCCATAAATTTGTTGATTTCTATTTTCGAGGTTGAAGGTTTTAATTCCATAGGCCGTTTATACTACGCTGGAGCAGGTTGTAAAAATATCTTTCGCTTAATAAGTAGAAAAAAAAAATAACGAAATAAAAAGCCTCCTAATTGTAGTTTGATGTGTTTTATTTTAAAATTTCAAGAATATTGATATAGATTTTGAGGGTTTGTATTACTATACACATAGATTCGAAAAAGTTGTCAAAAAACAAATATATAAAAAATAAATGTTATCAAAAGCAAGTTACTTTTCTACATAACTGGATAATTTTTTAGTGTTTTTATTTAATGTAACATGTTTATTCAGCTTGAAAACAGTGTTTACCGATGTTTTGGAAAATTTAAAATGGCGCCCGACTCTTGAAACGGTAAGTTTGTGGAAAAGAGTTAAAAATAAAAAAGTAGACAAAATACTGCTAGAAACTCGCTCAATATATGTTACCGTGACATGTGACATAGGCTGGCATATATTCGGTGAGTTTTTAACAGTATTTTGTATAGTTTTTTTTATTTTTAACTCCTTTTCTCAAACTTACCGTGTCAAAGAGAGTCGGGCCGGGCGCCATTTTTAATTTTCCATTACATCGGTAAACACTGTACGTTTTTCGATCTGAATAAACATGTTACATTAAATAAAAACACTAGAAAATTATCCAGTTAGGTAGAAAAGTAACTTATCTTGCCTTTGATAACATTTATTTGTTATATATTTGTTTTTTGACAACTTTTTCGAATCTATGTATAAACGAGATTTTGATACTTATTTTGATTTTGAAAAAAAACATTTGTGGCTGTTCGCAGTAAAACATTGTTTTAATTCGCTGTTCAAAACTAATTTAAAGAATAAAAGTGCATGCAATCTACAAAAGTTTATTTTGTTTTTTTAACCATGTTTTTAAATTTGACGAGAAATGTGAGAAATTGCAACAGATTCAATGAATGTCCGCGTATTCAATCACCGCGAGCGGATATTTTGTCAACACGGTTTTTTAACAAATAAGAAATAATTTTTATTATGTTTGAAACAACTTTAATAGTTTATTTTGGAAGTATATTCCATAAATAAAATAAAAAAACCACTTTAAAAACAGAAATTACGATTTTTTTATATTTTATTCGCAGTTTTGTCTTAGGGGTGTCAAATTTGCAATGGCGATTTTCCCAAAGATTCTGACACTGCTACAGATTCATAATGCCGAATTGGTTGGGATTGTTGTTATTATACATTCTGAAAACCAAATAGTTCTAAACTAATGTTATTCTGATAACAAAATAGCTCTAATTAAACATATAAGAACATTTATATTCATATTTTCATGTTTTTCTTAATTCGTTCTTGAATAAAAATTAAAGAACGCGTGTTGTTTATACACTGTGCTGTGCTATGGCCGATTCTACAGGCTGGAGCTGCTGCTGCTGCTAGTAATACTAACTTCATTTGACCAAATTCGAGAAATAGAAACAATTTTTTTTTTCGGGTAGGTCCTTTTAAATTATCAATTACCGCGGTCCTACTCAACATAAAATAATACTTTTAATTGATAAAGATAGCAAAAAGATTGATTTACTTACTACTGGGTGTCCGAAGAATTTTTTTTCCAAAATGTTCGATACTAGTCATATTAAAGTCTTATTTTTAACACGACAAAAAAAGAAATGGTCAAAAATATTTTGGACACTTGACAGTATTAAGATTAACACCTCTACTGATTGGTTCCCAAATTTCATGACGAAATTCTTCATACAATCACGGTACGGACCTTTAGGAAACAGGGGGGGTCATTACAAAACCTTACCGAAAACGCCATTTTATGACGTTCACATTTTTATCACTTTATTTGCTTAAAGCTCTTAAAATATATAATGTACATTCATATTTATTAATTCATTTGAAAGTATATTCATTTCCGAACAAAACAGTAGTAATTTGAAGACTTGAAGTGCTTTGGTTTAAAAAATATGGCTATTTTAGTAGAACTACCTTGAAATCTGTGATTATCCAAAGCGTTTTTTCGTCCGTGTGTATTACTAGTTTAATGGTCATCTTTGAACGCATATATCATAGACTGCATAAGACAAAGGAAACTAGGATGGCGGCCCTTGATATATCCAAAGCCTTTGACAAGGTCTGGCAAGAAGGACATGAAAATTAAATCCTATAGTATTTCTGGATGAATACATAACATAATCAGATCCTTTCTAGACAAGAAAAAAATCCAGATAGTTCTCTATGATTGTAAATCCAAACATAATATTAATACAGGTGTGCCTCAGGGGATCGATTCTTGGATCTTTATTATTCCTGATATTCATAAATGACCTCCCTGGCAAGATTGTGTCTCAAATGGATATATTTGCTAATGACACTACGCATGAGGGAAAAACAAATGTACACATATCCAAGGCTTAGAAAATGATCTTCAGTCGGTAGTGGGATGGGACCGGTAACATTTGATGCTAAGATTAAGCTTCTTTTCTTTAACATTCCCAACCACTGATGGCTATGACAAATAGCACCTTGCTTGAGAGCTCATCGTTTAAACTCCTAGGTTTAACATTTACAGGCAACATGAGTTGGAACAAATACATTAAGCTGCTGCAAGGAAGATGAGATCTTCTCTACCATGCAAGAAAATTACTCACATCCGAGAGTATCCTATACACCTACAAATTACTCACATCCGAGAGTATCCTATACACCTACAAATCCACCATTTGCCCATACACGGAGTATTTAAGCCACATCTGGCCTGGTTCATTAATCTGTTTTCCTGCTAGCCTGGCATGCACAAGCTTAAATTTAATGTGAACAAATATCTTGTTACTCAAATCCCCACCATCTCTTGTTAGACATGATTCCAAATAGTAGCCCCTTATGACTAAGTGGTAATACGCCTTGTTTGGGGTAAAAAGGAGTTAAAAAAAAAAAAAAAATTTCTTAGCTCTTGTGTTCGTCTACCTCCTGTAGAACTGTGGCATGTTCTTTTGTAATGTTAGTTGCAGAAGAACAGGTATAAATTCCATTGAATGCTTCAAGTACAAACTATGGATCCACAAGAAGTGTAGTTCTCATTGAGAGGTTAGTAATTGATCCAGACTATGCTTTTTTTTTTTTTTTAACTCATGGTTGATGTAGATTCTGAGTTATTTAACCAAACAATTCTTTTGATTTTTCTATTTTAACTTCTTTTCCACATTTAAATCTATAATTAGTCACGTGAAAGGTTTTAGTTACACACTGCGTGATTTAATCCTAATTTACATTCAAACCTAATGATTTCATACAACGGCACTGATTTTTAAAATTTTTTTTACATACAGTTGGATATTTGTACTAGCTTTCATAAAGCTGACCCAACGGAACATTAAACTTAGCAGTATCGCTTTAGAGTTGTTTAACCAAACAAGCAATTCTTCTTCTGCTGTTCCCATTTATACTTCGACTTTTTTTTTTTTCATGTAAGTCTATAATTGGTTGTGCAAAAGTTTGAAGTCACACACCGAGTGAATTAATTCTACTCTGCATTTACACGATTTAATACAATGACACTGATTTGTTTACATTTCATGCCATACAGAATATTCAGATTCACATTATGTTTACGTAGTCTTTTTTGGAACAAACTACAAAGTGGACAAGTGCTTCTACAGGATTTGAACGTAATCAGATCTACTTTCGTAAAGCTGACCCGACAGAACAATACATTAGCAGTGCCGATCTCGATTTAACTAAAACAATTCTTCTTTTCACTTTCATATTCATAACACCCAAAAGCTTTTATTTACACACTGCATGCTTTCATCCTACTCTGCATCTTCACCTAATGATTTAATACAGGAGTTCTCAACCGGGGTCCACATGGACCCTAGGGGTTCATGAAATATTTCTGGAGGTCCACAACGATATTTTGTGGTCCATGAAGAAAACCAACTCAGAATAATTTTTATTATTAAAAATTTAATTTCTACTGTCTGATCTCCATCGGCTTGACCCTAGAAGAAACATTGTAATACTGTAATACAAGATATTGGTAAAGAATTATTATCACTCTAATTTAGATTACTATTATTATTACTTATTATCATTATTATCATAATTATTATAGTTGTTGTAGAATATCTTATTTGCATTAAATTAGTTTTCATTTAAAAATAAAACATAATTATATATTACTTCTTTGATTATTAAAACCTCAAAATTTATATTAGTGAAAAATAGATTGTCTTATGACCAATAGTTATGAAGGGGTCCACCAAGATAAAAAGAAGGGAAAAGGGGTCCATGAGTAAAAAAAGGTTGAGAACCACTGATTTAATACAATACCGATTTGTTGATAGTTCCAGCCATAAAAAATATTTCTATTCAAATTATATACGAGGGGCGTGCAATAAGTAATGCCCCTGACCCACTTCCTACAGCAGTAGAGCAACGAAACTTGGCACAGTTATTAGTTTTTCTCTACATAGGAACCACCCAGAGTTATGCATTTATCCCATCATTTGATGCAGTTCTGGAGACTGTTTTTGTAGAATACCCCAGGTTGGTCCTCCAACTACGATGTAACTTCCGAAATCGAGGCTGCATCATCTGGGAAACACTTTCCTTTCAAAAACAACTTCATGACTGGGAAGAAGTGAAAGTCAAAGGGTGCAAGGTAAGGAGAGTAGGGAGGATGGAGAAGGATTTCATAACCACACGCCCGTGCTTCTGATCTGGCAACATGCAAGTTGTGGACCGGAGCGTTGTCCTGCAGGAGGATGGCTTCTGTAATTGTGGCACCCTTTGCCAGGAAGTCTGTCATCACTACTCTGTCCTGGTCCCAGAAGACTGTGAGCATGACCTTGTCAGCGGAGGGCTGCACCCTTGCCTTCTTTGGAGGTGGTGGTGAGTCCAAGTGCTTCCACTGCATTGACTGGGCTTTGGTCTCTGGATCATAGTGATGGACCCAGGTTTCATCCTGTGTAATCAGTCTTGAAAAACTTTAACTCATCTTCTTAGCACATCTCCAAATTCATCCTCGAGCACTAGACGCGTTCTCACTTCTGGAATGGTGTGAGCAACCTGGGAATCCATCTGGCAGACACCTTATGCATATGCAAATGGTCATGAATGATAGTTTCCGCAGACCCTTTACTAATCTTGACATCTTGGGCTATTTGGTGAATAGTAACGTGCCGATCTTCCAAAATGACAGCCTCAACTTGACGGACACATGCCTCATCAATGGCAGAAGGGGGGGGAGGGCATCAATGGCAGAAGGGAGGGGGGGACCAGATCTGGGAGCTGTTTCCACAGACTTCCGACCATGTTTGAATTCACGATGCCAGCATTTTACAAGGTCATATGATGGGGTATTATCACCATAAGTTTCTTTCATTTCATCAAAAGTCTCCTGTGGTGTGCATCCTTTCAAATACAAAAACCGGATTACTGCTCAACATTCAACAGACTCCATTTCACACCTGACTCAGTTCAAACACCTGTAAAACAGAAATCACAATTAGTTCAGAGCTGTAATTTGCCACATAACCTGTAGAGATATAAATCATTGCACATGCAAAATTTCAGCTAGATCAGACAACTGTAAGTGGGTCAGGGGCATTACTTATTGCACACCCCTCGTACACATAATTTTTTTCGTAAAGCTGACCTAACGGAAAAGTAAACTTAGCATTTATGTCAATCACCATCATGACTGCCAATGACCAACAGTGCCAGACATTGCACAAATATTAAAGACAGGCCATTTCATTTTAAAGCAGTTCAATGGGGCTCGACATTGGTCATGATCAACAGTGTCCGACAATGACTAAATACAAGTAACCGCCTAAAAACACCAATGACCACTAGTGCTCACCATTGAAGAAAGACAATTTCATTTCAAAGCAGTCCAATAGAGGCTGATACTGGTCATGACCAACTCTGAATGCCGGGAACCAGCAATGACAAAGCCAGTAAATGCAATTAACCGCTTCAAAACATCGCTGTCCCAGTTGATATCATTGCCTGCCACAGGCAACCAATGGATGCCAGTGTCCAACATGCCTGAAAGTTGAAGACAAACAATCTCAGTTTAGAACAGTCCACTGGAGGCTGACATTGATTACAGCTGCCAATAACTGACAGTTGCAAAAGCAACTAGTGCCCATCAGTACCCGCAAGTTATCTCCTCAAACCAATGCTAATCGCTAGTAATCCTCAGTGTTGACAATCACAGCCATGGCTTCCACTAACTGCTGTTATCAAACAATGCCCAATAATGGATTGGTTGGTTTTGTTTTATGGCATATCAACCCTTTTCAGGTTATTTAATGCTGAATCCAGTGATTAAGAAGAAAATTTTTTTAATAGAATACATTTGTTTTTTTTTTCAAGTCAGTTTCTATTTAACCCATAGTTGGGACCCTAACAGGGATTACCACCTGGACCTAGGAGCAATGGCAATTAAGGGGTGGCTCCACACTCCCTAAAGTCCACAAGCGAGGGCCTCACCATTGGATATAGTTTACGGTCATATCCAGGACCCCCAATAATGGAAACCAGATGATTTCAGTTTGGCCACAATTGCCAGTGGCCACCATTTTCAAGAACTGACAAGCATAGTTGAATTTATTTTTGGAAGAGGAGGTCCTTTACCGAATCTGTCTTGGCTTTGTGTACTACTTCCAATGAGCAATACAGGTACATGGGTCTTGCTAGTTTATTAAAACAAAATGAAAATTTGCATATACCTCGAGATTTAGTTTCTTCACCTGAATTTGGAAGGCGGTGTTCTAATAATGATGGTGAGGAGGGTTTGTCACTGGTTGCAGCCCTGGCACCTATCTTATCGCCAAATAGAAAAGCAGGACTGCTGTTATTTTTTTTGGAAGCGTCATCAAATCCCTGCAAGAAAAATAGAATATTTCATTTTTAAATTAAAATGTAAATAAAAACTCAATCATAAATTTTTTTTTTTTTTTTTTTTTTTTTTTATAAAACTCACGCTAGAGAGTATGTGGTGGCTCTTTCTAATTAATTAAAAGTGTTCATGTATGCATGCTGTGTCCGTAAACAGAGTAATTTCTGTAGGAAATCTTTAGTAGAGTTCAATGCATAGCAGAGCAAGAATAAAAGTTAAAATCAACCAAAAATTTCAATTGGTCATCTAATGTATCAGGATTCCACAGACAAATTTATCTTTAGTTGATCTTTGACAACTAAATATTTTTGCTTACTAGCCACATAGAAAAGTTACTAGCCAAACCCACATGATTTTTGGAATATGACATCTTTGTTCTGTGATGAGTACGTACATCATAAAAATCTTTCTTCATTATTTTTATTTAAATAAATAATTCTAAATATACACCAAATTTTTTGTTGATACTTGAAGGTATAAAAATTCAAAATTCTTCAAATGTTTTTTTTTTTTTAAATAGCCTTCATTAAAAAAAAAAAAATGTATTGTTCTATTAAATCTGTTATTGTTTAATTTAATTTCTCGTTTTATTAAAAAAAAAAAAAGTTGAAAATATGTTTCACTCATCTTTAGAAAATTGTTGGCGAAAGAAACACAATCGCCAAAAGATAAACATTTCATTATTTCTAGTCGCCATTTTGAAAAATCATTCGCAAATGCAACTGTTTCACTGGCAATGTAGAATCATATATATAAAAGACATGTCTGTCTGTCTCTATATTTTTAAACTATCTCTTTCAAAACTAAAAAATCGCAGAGGGGCCTCAAACGATGGGATTTTTATGGACCATTCTTTTACGAGTCTTTAGCTGGATAAAATAGTTTTAAAGGGATCAAAATTGAAAAAAAAAAAAAATTGTTATAAATTTTGTACATTCTTTAGTTTATTTTTAATCATTTCATGTTGGTACAGTGGTAACGTCATCAACTTTGAATGCTAGTTTTGTTTTCGGTTTTGATTCTAGCTGATAGCACCTAAATGCTTTTTTTTTTTTTTTAACTTTTGAAATTATGACTATAATAGTATATATGAAATCTGGACAAATCAAAATATATTTAAGCATATTTTATGACCCCCCCCCCAGTATGTCATAAATTTATTTCAACCGTATAGTCAAGCTACAACTTTCAACAAGCTTGCTCATCTGAAGATACCTCATTGTTCATAGGATGAAAATAAATTTATGATATATGGTTAACTAAAATTTTTGGTTGCTTTTCTTCTTACATATGTGTGTGAGATGCACTGTCAGTTATATAGTTATTCAATACAGATAAAGGATAACCAGAACCAGCCTCAAGCCAGGATTGCATCTACAACCATCAAGTTGATGATCACCGACTTTAATAACTTGATTACAGGAGCGAATGCTGCTTTTAAGTGATATCTCAATACTTTATATAAATATTGTCAGCCACTAGATAGTGCTCCATTTGTTTATAAATAGCCATGATAGTAGCTGACCATATTACTAATAACTGTGCTCAATCAGAGAAAAAGAGCTTTAAATATATTACAGAAATTTAGATCAACGTGATACCTTAGCTTTTAAGCGTTGGAAGAATACTTGAGTGTAAGACTCCCAAATTTTCTTTAGTTTTAATTATAAACTGCTCTCTGGTTTTTGCCAGCCATCTTTTAATCTGTGGGGTTGTTCATACAGAACATGTTGGCTTTTGGTAGACATTCACCATTTTTTAAAATAAAATAAAACCCAGTATTTTTTACCATCCGGGCCTGCTACCCCAATTTGAAACAAAGTATCATGTTGAACTTTTATAATAATATTATATCTTTCTTATTAAATATTTGAGCATTCTATTGAATTTCTTTCTACCCAATGGAATGAATAATTATAATTTATTAACATATATATATTAAAAAAAAAAGAAAAAAAAGTGGGGTGGGGGGGACTACGAGATGACTGAGGATTGCTTGTGATTTGATATTCCTGTAAACTTCCTTCTTAGGAGGAAGCTGGCATAGTTACACCAGGTATTACCGGTTCATACAAACTAGTTACATCTAAAACTAATCAAGTACTTACCATAACACGTTGATGCAAGTTTGTTCCGAACAGGAACTCTCCCCCACTGCTACTTGGAGCAGTAGATGCTGCCCCACTATCGGAAACGTCTTTCGCTCCAAATAGTGACGTATTGGAAGTATTCATTTTTTGTCTTTCAGCACTATCATTTAGCCTGGAAAATAAAATGGTATTGTTTAAGAATCATGATGACTGAAAATAATACTATAGATTTATCGTACAGGGTGAAAAATTCCACCCGAAGAATCATGAGTAAAATTTCTGCAATCCAACCAAATTTTAGTACAAATAAACTTCAATCTATGCCTGACTTGTCCAAGTTTTGGGCATGAAGGTCCAACACACGACTGGTTATAAATCAAACAAGAAACTAAAACATTAATATAGAATCATGCCAACCAGAGCTAGTATTCAAAAATACTATGCTTAGCATTAGTCAGTGAATGTCTAAACGTTTTTTTTTTTTTACTTTTAATCATGAATTTAAAAAAATGTCTTCCCTTCTATAAGTGCAGTACTTAAATTCTGTACTTAAAAAAATAAAATCATGAAATACATATCTTTATACAGTTAGGCATATTTATATTTCTGTAAGTAAAGAATTCTCTTTTAACCTAATTCGCCGTCCATTATAAATTTTGAATCATAGCTGCTAAATTGGGGGGGGGGGGGGATAATATTGGCTATATTGAATTTTGTGAAAAAGAGTAAAGAAATGATGGAAGCCCTCAGTTCAAATACCTCTAATTTTTTGTAAATTTTTTACAATATAGATATTAGACATTCATGGTGATGTCATAGTTTGGGCATTCACACCGAGTTGGTTGGGCTAGGTTTTTTCTAACAAGTTCACCACGTCCTGAACACTGACCTGGCACAACAATACAAGGATGCTTTTGTTATGAGTGCAAGTCATTCGCAGTTCCAACAACAGACTGCACAGACGGAAGCTGAGAATCAGTTCAGCATCCTACTTAACTATCCTCAGAGACAGATTTTGAGTTGACCACCACAACGTTTGTAAAAAAAAAAAAAAAAAAAAAAAAAAAAAAAAATTTGGCTCAAGACAATGAATATTAAACATTAATAAATATTCACTAAATTTTAGTTTCTTTGGAGAATTTTTTTTAAAGGTTTTTAGGGGGCTCTCATTTGAATATTCAAATATTTCAGATTTGCATTAAATTTGATTCACAGTCATAAGACACCAGTTAAACCAGATTCTCCAAATTTCCATTTCTTCTTAAGACCCCTTAAGTTTTAGACATTTTAAAGAATCAAAATCATACTAGATTTTTTATCTAAATTTGAAATAAGGATTCTGGATAAGATTTAGAAGCATTATTTCTTGATTTTGCTCTTCGTAAGAGGGCACAAGGGAATCAAAACTTGCATTTGTAGAATATATTTCTTTTCCCTAATAATAATAATAATATTAAAATAATAATAATAATAATATTAATATTAAAATGTTTCAATGCTATTATTTCATCATCATATGTGGTTTAATGTCGGTTTTACATCTTGGCAGATGTTAGACTGCTTTTAGAAATTAATTTCCAAACCAACTTATCTCTGGCCAGGTCTTTATGTATCTCTTTTTTTCTCAAGTCATTTTTACCAATTCCTTCAGTGTTTTCCTTGGCCTTCCACATGAGCTGGACCTGCTATTTCTATTTTTACTAGTTATAAACTCAAGAACTTCTATCCACTCATTCAACGTGGTCATACCATTAAAGTCTCCTGTTCTGCAAACATCTTCCTATACTGTCAAGATTTAATCTTCCTCTAAGATCATCAGAATTAAGCATATCTTTAAGGCTCATAACCCATTCACTATAATATTATTCTCATATTATTCCTTTCCATGCAATATATGTTCTCAACCGTCACTAATCGTGTTGTACTTTCATACATTATTACACTGCGTACACACATCTTTGATCGACATTGGTAATACTTTGACAGTAATAGCAGATCTTCCCTGAACTTAATCTTGCAATCATATTAACACCTGCAGTTCTTCAGAATTTACCCTATACTAAAAAGCAAAAATAAAGAAAAATCTGTATGATATATGTACCAGTAACGGAATGAAAATATATTCCAAAAATCATGTAAATTGATCAAGTAATGTTTTTTTTTTGTAAAGAAAATCATTTTTAAGCATTTAATGGAAATCTGTAGACATTATAACATAAGTCATAAGTATGAATGGAGTTTCTTGTAATTTTTATTAAAATGGCAGATAACAGTCACTTCTCGAATACTCATAAAATTGGATTTTCTCATTTAAAAATAAAACTACTTGATCAATTTAAGTAATTTTTCTTATATGACATTACACCATACAGATTTTTTTTTTGTTTTTTTAATAGAGGGGGAATTCTGGACAAGAACTGCACCTGTTCTTTCCTGTGCTCCAATGGCAACACCACAACAAAGTTTCTGAACAACCTCAACATCATCTGCCATTCAAATATACTTTCTCTACATCAGAGTTCTCATCCATCTCTATTGTCTTACAGTTACATTTCATAATTGAAATTTCATTTATATTATATAAGGATTGAATTACATAAAGCCAAACTAACAGAGTTCAATAGAGGAGATACTGAATCATGTGAACTGTATTATAGAGCCAGCAATGTCTTACCTGGTAAAAGCTGGTGATGTGAATTTTGATGTAGAGTTTGATTCATTCTGACTTGGAGCTGTAGTAGAGCTGATATTGCCTGCTTCAACTCCGCTAAGTCGGCTGGTGGCACTATCAAAAGAGGCAGTTTCTTTGGATGTCTCACTTGAAGGTTTCGAGGATGAAGAATCAGCATCCAACTTTTCTGTTTGTTCTAAGAAAGATGAGAATTTTGTGAGGTAAAGAAATAAAATGACGTATTTGAATAAATTTGGGAGTGTTAAATATTGGCCAAGTAAACCCACCAGTACATAAAAGAGTTAGTTGGTTGGTTGTTTTTGTTTTATGGCATATCAACCCTTTTCAGGTTATTTAATGCCAAATCTAGTGATTTTGAAGAAAATGTTTTAATAGAATATATTTTTTTTTTCAAGTCAGTTTCTATTTAATCCATAGTTGGGACCCTAACAGATACTATCACTCCGGGTCAGAGTGGACCTGGAAGCAATGGCAATTAAAGGGTGGCTCCACACTCCCCAGAGCCCGCAAGCTGGGGCCTCACCATCGGATATAGTTTAAGGTCATATCCACGACTCCCATTGAGGGACTTTTACCCTCTGCAGGGGGGGTGGGGGGGCAGTCAGCATATTCTAATGCCCCACCGACAGGGCCAACATAAAAGAGTATAATCGGGAAATACATTCTTATAAAAGCTTCAAGGGATATTGTCAGTGATGCACTACCTTCATGGCCAAGTTCAGGTTTCGCATCACATCAGTTCAACAATAACCCCGAGATGACTCCGCTGTCTGTGCCAACATCGCAAAAAAAAAAAAATCACATTCTGATATCCTTTCCTTTTTTTCAATGAGGAGCCATTGAGAAAATGTTGTGAAGGACACAAAAAACATAAGTTACTTTTGAGTTTGTCCTTCATCCCATTTCCTTTTAAATTCCTTTTCACAGTTATCTCTCTCTCTCTCTCTCTCTCAATACGATAACGTGTGTGTGTTCTCTTCTGTGTCAGGCTTATATCTGAGTCGTTTAATTGTTATGGACTTACATTTTTTGTAATAAATAATTTTACGAAGAATACTTCATAAGTTTTGGTTTCGATTATAGCTGATGGCACTCCAGTAATCTATTCTTTTTATAAATAATTTTATCAAGAAATCTTCATAAGTTTTGGTTTCAGTTATAACTGAAGGAACCTAAATTTTGAAATAGCAACTTTATAATATATAAAAATTCATAGAACATTAACTCAATAATAATATATACGAAATCTGCAAGAAATTAAATATCATATTTAAACATACTTTACGACCAGGCTACATCGGGCGTTCCTACTATCTTAGATAAATACTTTTGCAGTTTTAACAAAAGAGCTACAATAATATCAGAGCATCTCCATTTACGCTGAACATCTACAGAATCCCAACATCAATGTATTACATATGAGTCCCCTGTGGAATTTCCACAGGTCCTGCTAGTATATATGAATATAATATTTTCGCAAAAATCAAGACAACAAAACATTAATTGAGAACATCATATTCTGTTTTTTCTTATGTGTTACAATCGTTTCAAAACGATTTGGACAATTTTAAATATATTATATTATTGGGTAAAGAAAGCTTAGATTCTTATTTAGAATTTGACTTAATAAAAAAATGTACAGAAAAATCTTTATGATGTCACAGAATAAAGATGTCATATTCCAAAAATCACAAATTGATCAAGTAGTTTTTGTTTCAACTTAAAAAAAAAAAAAAAAAAAAAAAAAAAAATCGAAATTTACACATTTTAGTGATTAAAAAGTTTTAATTATTTTGAATACAAGCAAAATCTCAGTAGTCGAATGGAGTTGTCACCCCTTGAATTTAAACACATTCTAAAACAATGTTGGTTCCCATTTCGCTTTCTTATAAAATTTTATTTTCTTAATTAAAAAACTACTTGATCAATTTATGATTTTAGGAATATGACATCTTTGTTCCCTGACGTACATCATGAAGATTTGTCTTTATTTTCTCTATTTTTGTTCTTTTAAGTCAAATTAAATACTAAATAAGAACCGAAGCTTGATAAGGTTGAGAAATTATTTGAGCAGAAACAAAATAAAATTTACAAGAACTGCAGGGTTGAACACATGTCTAAAACAGGCAAGTGTTGTGCTAATCGATATATTAAAATTGAGTCCTAAATCTTGTACAATACCTTTTTCAGGTGAATTCTTATTTGTCGGGTCAGGAAGTGTGGCAGGTTTGATCAAACTGTGCATATTTTGCGGTCGCGATTCTGCAACAAAAAGAAACAAAGAAATAATAATGTTGAAGAAGAAAAGAAAACTGGGTCAACCCAAAGTACAATATGGTACAAAAGTCTTGTTACTCATAATAATAGACGAACAAGTAATACAGCAATACAAAACATGTTCTAGATTCAGTTTATACATTTTAAAAACAGTAAAACAAAATAACACTAAAGCAATAAAATAACAAGCAATCCTCCAGTACAATAAAGAACAATGTGTGTGTGTGTAATTTTTTTAACAAACCACGTGGTCCCCCTCTGGTGCTGCATGTGAGATAACACCAGAAAAAAATAGTAAAGAAATGATGAATGTGATAAGTGTGAAGGTTGAGTTAGTCCTAAAAACAAATATTACTTACGTCATAGTTAAAAATTGAGTAATTTGATTTAAACTTATCACATTTTGTCACTCTTCTTGGCCCAATCATGGTTCCTGGGCACCCTAAGAAATTAGTGCTTTCCAAAATTCCAGAATTTTGCCAGGGTCACCCATACTGGATTTTTATTAAGAACAATAGGCTCCACATTTTGGCCAAGTTTTAGAAAAATCTAATCGATAGATCAAAAGTTATGGGGAAAAACGTCATTTTGGCCATTTTGACCTATTCTGAGCCCTTGGGGACGCAACGGGAATTTTCACAAAAAACTTTTTTACCGTGCACATCTATTTAATGAAATACAATTTGTGGCAAAATTTCAGGACAAACTAATGGACAGTTATCTAGCAATCGTCCAGACTAAGGGACACACGGACGCCACTGAAATCGGGGGACTAACAAACATACGAAATAGGGAGCTAGAGTGGTCAAAAAGTGGGTGCTCACTGTACGCTAATGTCTTAGTTAAATATTGTTATCTCCCTCAAACCAGTGATGACATATCTAACAGCGTTGGCAAAATTTATCGGCGTTTACTGTTGGTAAGTGTTTTTGTTAAGAGTCGCACTTCTTTGTTTATAAAGCCATTCGGCAAAATGACGTCAGACAAGTTTTAAGGTTCTGATGACCAACACTGTATATAATGTAACTTCTTTTTAAGCAAATATAAAAATAGAAGTTTTGTCAATTTTTTTACTTGGTTTCCACCTTAACATTTTCCTTTAAAATGACGATTGCTAAAGGTTTTCGGATATGCTGAAAACAAATATCGCATTTAAATTTTCCACAAATAGTTTTCCGGATATTAAGCAATGTAATTCTTTATGTTAAAAGTGGTGGCAACTGTTGTACAAGTAAGTGCGCATATTTTTACCATAATTAATATACTCACTATTCCATAGCTAGCCATAACATATACTGACCCAACAGGTCACGGGTAGTCTAGTAATTTATAAAATTTAAGGAAAGATCAACTTTTATACAAAGACAAAATTAGAAAGATGGCCATAAATATAATCATGTTAGTAATAGCTAAAAATTTTGTGAAAATCTTAACCTGACTGTTTGATAGATCTCGCTTGCTAGGACTTCAGATATGTCATTTTTCAGTGCAAGGATCTGAACCTCTATTTATGTAGGTCACACTTTTACTCTAAAGAACAAGACAATATATCATCTATACAATAAAAGGTGAATTTACATGCATCCAGTTCGCCTTAATATTCATGTATGCAAATTAAATTTTTATGAGGAAAGAAGCAGAGGCTTAATCTTAATGTGATAATAAAAAAAAATTTTTTTCTTTTAATATATGCACAAAATTATTCCATCATTATTAGCAGTAGTAATTTAATTTTGTTTTATCCAATCAATTAATTTGAACTTCTTTGTTTCATTAATTAGTTTCGTTTCAAGGATTTCAAGTAGTAAATCTCATTTTGAAACTTGACCCTTCGGGTGACAAATATCAAAAAATTGGCCCAAAACATTAATTCCTTCACCCTCAACTGGGCACTTTTTTTTGCTCAACCAACACCCTTTCACTGACCTCCACTTTCTTTACAAACACCCAGGCAACGCCGGGCACCCAGGCTAGTTGCAACTAAATGGTAAAGTAAACTAGTATTCAGATAAAAAAAGATAAAAAACAGATTCTTACCAAATTGACTTTGGAATAAAAATGGACTTGATTTGAAACCGGCTGATTTAAAATCTGAAGTTAATAAAAAAAACATTCTTGAAAAATATTGGCATTACAAAGTATGAACTATTTCATAGACCAATTTTTGAGTAAACAAAAACAATGTACATCTTGCTACTGCATAATTTTTATTTTTTATTTTTAGCAAACGATTTTTTTTTTTTTTTTTTTTCAAAAAAAGAAGTTAAAATTAAAAATATATCATTTATACAAAATCATCAGGCTGCTATACCTGTATTCAGTAGAATGTTAAATTGTAAAGTTACAACATTACATAAAATAATTGGTGCTTTGGAATAAGAACGAAAATCTAAATATTGAATTTTAATATAAACTAATAGTATCTACTTAATTGCCATGTCGAAATTAGTAACATATCCAAAAATTATGAAAAAAAGGATGAAGTAGAAAATTAATTATTAATGAAAATAGTTTTCAAAAGTTATACCTAAATAATAAACAGACGAGTTCATATATAAAAGAGGTAATTGTCTGTTTCGTTACATTTTAATGGCAGATCAATGAAATGTGAAATCGTGAAAGTATATGTTTTATGTAATTATGCAGTCATGTTAATTATTGCGACATGGCAATTAAGTAGATAACATTGTTTTTAGTTGAAATTGGCATAAAAATTAAGTACATAACGGAAATTCAATTTTGCAGCTTTTGATTTTCAGTCTTATTCTGAAAGAACACCAAAATATTGCACAGAATTTGATCAGGATATTAATATTACATTAATTATATACATAAAGGGTTGATTTTAGAAAGTAAAAGGAAAGAAATGCCTAAAAGAATATAAATAATTGATGGAGGTTTGATATTTATCTCCCTTCTATGACGGGATGATGTGACACAAGGGTCAAAAAGTGGGATTGAAAGAGCTAATGTATAGAGAAATCGCATTTGCTTACCAATATTGCCTGAGCAGCCCTGGTAGGAGTGATTCATGTGATTAGCAATAAACTAACCACTTCTCAAAGAAAGAAGGCAAAGTATTGGAGAGTTGACTGCCTAGAACTGCATAAGATTAAAGCCATACCTCGGTCAACAGGGAAAAGGCCTAGACTCTGGTAACTTGAGGCCAAGGGAACAGCCCCAATTGGAAGCTGACCAGATAGTTAATCAAGATGCAAGATGTTACAAGTACAAAAATTGGGGGAGGGAGTTAGAGGTTTTAAAATAGTTCAATTTTTTTTTTCCGAATTTAATGTAGGAATTGAATGGTCTTTGATAAAACCATTCAGTCTGATCAGATAAATAGTTCTTGAATTTTCAATATTTCCATGGAATATTTTATAGAATCCAATAATTACATTGTTAGGCAGAAATATGCAGTATCACGATTGACTTATGTTCTTGTTTTGAAGATTTGTAATAATGACATGATAAATGGTTTACTTACTAGTGGAGTCAGGACCTGGTTGCCGTGATAAACCAAATCGACTGGGAGCAATAATTCCTAAAAATAAGAAGATTCACCAAATAAGATCTTATTATTTTTTTAAAACTAGGCAACATTATTAAGCCTAGTGGAATGTTGTAGACATTTAATTTGAAGGTGCTTGTCCAGAATTACTCAATATTAAAATAAATTTTTTTTTTAAATCTGTATGATGTACATGTGATACATTGTCAACATCACCGACCCCAACACTGTTTTTGTAGTCTTTTCTCATTCTGGCTGCATTGTCATCTCCCACGCACTGGCGACTGCCGAGGTAGGTGCACTGGCTGAAAAGTATAAAAATAAAACAAAACACAGATTCTGACACTTTCTGTAAATATTAGTTACATTCTTGGAATGTGCGTGACACCATCGAGTCTCTACACGTTAAGGTCCACATCGTGAGTTTTCTGTCAAATATATGTTCGTCAGTGGATCAATTAATTTCCTCATTTGCTAAGAGCCACAGCTTGCGTTCGACTATCTTTTACTCAACACACCTTCACTAACAATCCTATTCATCTTCCGTTGTGTACCTTGGTGAACAATTTCCTAGCCATTGTTCTGTTGATAAACTTACTTCCCCTATCTTTTCTAATACTTCTTTTTCTCTTACTTCCCTATATTTAGAGGTGGGAGGATGTCAAAAGTATCACATAGGTAGCCATGACAAAATAAAAATATATGCCAAAATTAACAAATTGATTAAGTAGTTTTATTTTTATATAAGAAAATCAGATTTTATTAGCAGCACCCACCGTTTTGAAAAAAAGTTCTCAAAAACAGGGGAGATAAGAATTCAAAACTAAAAAAGTAGCTATGATTTGAGGTGGTAGGCACTCAGTCTGAAAGGACACATAAAAGCAAGGTATAGATAATAATTGTAAACTTTCATGTTTTTTTTAATAATACAGGCAATGAGGGGTTCTAATTATATCCGTGCTTAAAATGTTACATTATTTCAATTGGAAAAACAATTTCCAACTGACTGCTTAAAAATAATTTGATTGACAAAAATAATACTTTATCAATTTTTTAATTTTTGCAATATATTTTTGTTTAGTTGCACGTATGTATATCAGATTTTTATTTATTTTTGTTTTTTTTTAATAGGAGTGAATTTTGGACAAGAACCAAATGCTTTTGCTCTATTAATGATATCAATGTCCATGATGTCAAACTGGTCAAACAGATCTTGCGACTGTTAAGTTGTCAAATCTTCTGGCTCTACATTGCAAATCTAAGTAATCATTGTCTTGTAGTTGCACTGCAATTGCTGCAGGTCTATGTACATAGGAATTATAAGAATGGCCATGAGTAATGATAGTAAAAATAAAATAGTCATTTGTGATCCAAAGTGTTAGAAAAAAAAATAAAGAGGAAAAACAAAAATAATAATAGGACAAAATAAGTCCATTGACAGGACAAAAGGTATAGGAAATGAGGTTAGCAAAAAGATAAGGGGAAGTGTTTCACAAAGGCCATCTGAAATAGGATTGTTAATCAAGGTGCGGCAGTAATTGGGACAAAGGACTAAATAATAGAGGCCAATATATTTAGATATTAATTTGCAAACAGTTTAACAAGTGGAAGTGAGTTTTGCAACAGTTTAGGGACAGTCTTGAGTGGATGACAGTTGGTAGCTCGAATCTCCCTCAAGAGAAATCAGATAAATTAGAGTCAAAACTGGGTGAGAGTAAATTGAACTAAGAAGAAAATAGCTGGGGATTAATGCGACCAGACAACGTTTGGGATTTCTTTTTTTTATACTATGTGACGATATCACACACACAAAATTCAACTGAATTATATCAACTATTGACAATGTTGATAACATTGCAACCATGAAGGTGATCATCGGGTCACACATTTTTAGTTTTATTTTGAATAATAAACATTTGTAGTAATATATAAATTCCATTTGAAACAAAAGTGATTGAAAGTAGAGATAAGAGACAGTGAAAAAAAAAAAAAAAAAGCAATTGCCAGATAATGAGAAATCTAAAATGCTTAACTAACCTTCAGACGACTGGGTTGTTATAGAGGCTGATGATACCATATCACTCTTCAATGAACCTTTTGGTGCAAAAGGGTTCTGTATCATCTTGCTGGCACCAAGAACTAAAAAAAAAAAAAAATAAAAAAAATAAAAAATGAACGTCATCAAGTAAGCACATTTCCAATCAATAAATGAATCTGGCTCCTATCACAGAAGCACCTCCGTATGTATTTTATATTTTTATTATCCTTAAAAATGTAATAAAAAGGTTCTCAAATACCGGATGCACCCTGAATATACACACACACTGAACTTTATTTTATGTATGAATAAATGAAAAAAAAAAAAAAAAAAAAAATTTTATTACGATTAAAACAAATTACTATTATTGAAATTTTTTATATAAGCTAATATTTAGAAATGATTATATATATATATATATATATATATATATATATAGAGAGAGAGAGAGAGAGAGAGAGAGAGAGAGAGAGAGAGAAAGAGAGAGGGTACTGACAATAAAAAAATTAAAAAAACTCTTAGAAATTTTAATTCTAATTTTCATATCTATTTTTTAAATAATCTATAATAAATTAATGCTTGGTATTATTAGTTTGCAATTTATGGTCTTATTCCCCTCATTTATATGCAATAATTTTTGCAATATTAACAGTAATTAATTATTAATTTAGTTATTCACTAAAAAGAAAAGGATAAATTCATTCGTTTTCAAGGAAAATCATGGACATTTAAATCAACCTATCAATTTTATCCAGTTAGAAAACAATATATTGATGGGTTCATAGATAAAGGGAGTATTTGAATGCCCCACCTCGTCTCTCGTAACGTCAAAATCAAATTTCCCTTTTTGGTATTTTTAAAAGAGTTCCTACTTACACAGCATTGCTCAAGTGAATTGAGTTCTTCCTATTGATTTTTTTTTTAATTTAAAAAAAAATATAAATTTGTATTGAAATTACAATAATGTTAATATTTATTTACATGAATAAGTACAAAAGTATACATTATTTAATTATTGGAATTCTTTTGGAGATGAGTAATTTGTATATTTTTATTTATTTGCAGACTTTTCTCCTCATCTTTACAGTTTTTGTTTCACGAGATTTCAGCCAACTAATACTCGGTCTCCTATATCGTTGCGGTTAACAACCTGACAAAGGCTAAAGGAATATTTGGCCGAAACTTTGTGAAACAACAATAAAAGATGAGGATAATCGTCTGCAAATTAATAAATAAAAATAAGTGCAAAAGGTTTTGTTTTTCTCAACTTTTGTCAACAAAAAACAACTGTACAATGTACATATCTGACAGATACATACATTGTACAGTTGGTTTTGTTTTTTAATATAGAGGGAATTCTAGACAAGAACCATTTTTTTTCTTTTTCTTCACTAAGAATGGAAAAATCATTGTAAAAAGTAAATTTTTTTTTTTTTTTTTGAAGACTTGAAGTGAAATATATTTTAGATTACAAATCAAATGACAGGAGGGGCCGACATGGCATGCACTAGAGAATTAACCGCAATTGATGGACCAAACCAACAAAAATTTTATTTAAAAATCTCACAATTTTTCTTTTTATTAGAATAGGTAGGCAGTACAGACAGCAAAACAAAAAAGTGGTTAAGCAACAAATAAATGTTCTACCTGGTTAAGTTTTTCGTATTTTAACTTATTTTAAAGCGTTTATTTACTTTCAAATAAACGTAGTGTCGAGTACTTAATTTAGAATGCTAAAAAAATGGTTGACATTGGACAGTCATCTTGGGGAAAGTTTCAATAATTGGCAAAAAAAAAAAAAAAAAAATCGAAAATGACAAATATTGGTAAAAACCCACCAATTATGAAAATGTCTACCAGTTCTACCAGTCTTTTGTTTAATTTTAGAGCGATTATCGAGACGCCTTAAATCACTGTTTAATTTGACTATTTCTTTTTTGTTCTAACTTTAGACTATGCACTACTTGTATTTCAAACTACATAAATGCTTTAAAATATGTTAAAAACACAAAAAACATCTAGGTATGTAGAAAAGTAACTTACTTTGCCTTTGGTAGCATTTATTTGGGTGTTTCTATATTTTATAAATGAAAAAATATTGAATTTCAAGTAAAACAAATGGTACCTACGTAATTTGTATCTCGCAAATAGTAACATATCCAAAAAATATGGAAAACGATAAGGTAGCAAAATTATTAACAACCCTTTAATACACAAATTATTTTGAGAAACTTAAAAAATGCTTTTGCTATTTTTTTCCAATCAAGAAGATGTAAGTAAACAAGCTAAACCTAATGTTTACTAAAAAGTTTTATTAATAATAATAACATTGAAAAAGGACTGAATTGTCCTACCCGTCATATGACACAAAAAAATGAAACCAGACTAAATGATCTGTTGGAGCATGAGGTATAATAAGAAATGACTATGGTTTACAATATTAACTAACTATATTCCCTTTTAGTAAAAATTTCCGTTTTGTTATTCTACATAAATAAAATCTATTAGACTAGAAAATAATTCAAGCAATTGACTTTAGTGAGCAGAAAAACAGAAACTTACTACTATAAAAATTTATCTATTTTTTTTTTTTTATAAATATGATTTTATCAAGAATTCTTCATAAGTTTTGGTTTCAGTTTCAATAATAGCTGAAGGAACTCAAGTTATATATATATATATATATATAATTATAAAACTCAAATGACCTTGTAACGGGTGTTGTAACCCCACATTCAGTTTACGACTTCCAGTTGCGCATGCATACATAAACATCAACCCATAACCCACAAATAAACACAAATCGCTACTTTTGCAGAATTTGACCTGCGCACTGAAATATTAACGTTATTATTTAGAAATTATTATTTAACATGGGAAGGGTGGGCATGTTTTGCAACTATTCTGTATTACAACTATACTGTCGCAATGTTCTTACAAATAAATCAACTTTGATCCGTTGACAACCATAAGAACAATTTACAACAGTGATTTCCCCACCGCCTTCCTTTTTTTAAATACACCTTTCTTTAAAACATTCATACATTTTCTTCTACACTACCAACATAAATAAATAACCATGAAAATGTTTTTTTTTTAATTTGTGTTACGAATAAATAATCAACGTAACAATATAACATTGTTTTACTGTGTACATTTTCAGCGTCACAATTGTTTTGTTTTTTTTATTTTCGCTTTTAAATTAAAAGATATATCAAAATTTGAATTTAACTTTAAGTATTATGGTATCTATCCAGTGCACATCAACCTATAAGTATGGCAAACCACTTATAATTCAATGGCTGTAAGTTTTTTGTTTTTTTTCTTCAAAAATAAACAATCATAAACATAACGACTCATAGAAATCTATCTATATTCTTTTTCATTTTAATATACTTTCATAGAAATGTTTCTGTTATGTCGCAAAAACTATTTTCTTTATGTCACAAGTGTCACGCTCATACATTAATTCCATAACTAATATAACATACTGACCCAAAGGGTCACAGGTAGTTGAGTGTGTGTGTGTGTGTATATATATATATATATATATATATATAATTTTGGTTCAAGCTGATTTACCCAAATCATATGGATATATTTTTTATTTTTGAAATCATAAAATTATAATATATAAGAATCGATAGAAAATTTACTTTATTATAATATATATGAAATCTGCATAAAATAAAATATATTTAAGCATATTTTACAACTAGGCATACCTGCTAGTTTAAATTATTTTGCGGTTTTAACAAAAGAGCTACAATAATATCAGGGTGTCTCCATTTATGCTAAACATTCACAGAATGCCACCATCAATATATTACATGAGAGTCCACTGTGGAATTTCCACAGGTCCCGCTAGTTCAGTATGAAATCTAACAAAACAATTACGCTTCTTTTCACAGTACAAATGCACATTTAGTACAGAACATGGAATTTTTCCTTTATATACTGGAAACTTGCAGGTACCCCTTCTGTCGGCCACTTCTGGTAGATAACCTATGCCATCTGTCCTCACATCATGCTCTCAAAGAGACTTGATGGCATGTCCACAATGTTTCTTTGGAAAATATTCTTGTTCAACCCTTGAAGAAGGTTGAACAAGTTTTTTAATTGGATTTTTTTCCACTTAATATCAAAGAAGTTAATAGTCTCAACTTGAATTCACTGAGAGAATTTTATTGATGCCTCTTGATGTTTATTTTGTCCTGTGAACGTCTGTAAAGAAGCCAGCTGTTTACACATATCTCTATAATGTGAAACACTACGAAGATAATACTCTCTTGAGTGGAAAGCCATTCTATAGTAGTAATGCGTTCACAAATAAGTTCTTTTTTTTGCATTAAAGAGTTAATGAAAAACTTTGATAAAGTTTATATGGGGGCAATTACGTTTATCACGTGATGTTTATCTCCCCTGTCAGCTTATCTCTTTTTTAGTAAGCATAATATACAGGGTGGAATGATAAAATTGTAACCCTAAAAAAAAAAAAAAAAACAATACCACAGCTTTATTTTAAAACTTTTATTGAAATAATCAATTCAGATAACTTGATTATGTATTAGAGCTAACATCTATTCAATGTAGCTGCCTCAATACGGGTCTGGAACTGGAGGCATGCCTTTTCCACAAGTGTCGGCAGGAGCTCTGCAATCAGACTGGCTTTGGTGTTATGGGAGGTCATGTTGATGATGTTCTCAATGTATGACCAAACAAATTAGTCCAGCAGGGTTAGGTCGAAGGAGGAGAAAGGCCAGTGAGAAGAGTGCAAAGTTGTAGCACTCCTTCTGAAGCCAAGCTCTTTGGACTTGTGGGTTGGCACCAAGTTGTGCTGCCACACGCAGGGTCTGCCAGTGGGCACCTGATTGCACCAGGAGATCACCACACTCTCCAGCACATCTAGGTACACTTTGGTATTAACTTTCAAGCAGACTTCACAGATCTGATGTGGCATGATATGGCCCTCACTTGGAACCACATTAAAGACCATAACTAGCCATAAACTTCAATGAGTTGTGCCCTCAAGCATTGAACTATCCAGATTTGTATTTTAATAGTGCTGGCAATGGTTCTGTAGTTTTGGATTGGTAGAGAGCAAGATTTGTACAGCAGCACATCTCCGATCTCACTCTTGAACATTGCGTGATTTTCAGATATGAAAGAAGGCTCCTATCGCTCCTGGGATTTGTACACAACTGGCCAACTAGTAGGTGGTCTACAACAACACAAAAAGAAAACTGGTTTTCATCAAATGGAAATGGAATCATATGGTCTTTTCTAGGGTGACAATTTAATAATTCCATCCTGTATCAATTTTGCTTCCTTTCACAATTTTTTTTTTTGATTAATTATTTTTCTACCTTATCGTCTTTCATAATTTTTGGATATGTTACTATTTGAGACCTGACAATGATGTAGGTACCATCAGTTTCAGTTGAAATTCAATATTTTTTTCATTCGTATAACATAAAAGCGCCTTTATTTGTTATATATTTGATTTTTTGACCACTTTTTATCTTTTTTTGTCTTTGCTTGAATCAGAAGCAGCCAAATCGGACATTTAGTTGTGCCAGGTTTTGATCGTACATAATGGGATTACCTAAAATTGTACGACTAATTATGTACGATTATTTGCTCCTGCTTTACTATTAAAGCAACTTTTACACAAACTTGCTACTGGGTTTTGTCAGCGCAAAATATCGTAAAACTCTCTTGTATTATTACAATAAACCATAGAATGAATTTACTCACAAATTTCAACCGACAGGTTATTTTTGGCAAATATATTTTTAGATTCATATAAAAAATATTCACAAATTTTTTAAAAATTCTTTGTGCTACTTTTATTACTATTATTTATTTTTTTTTTAATATTCTCTCTTAAGCCAGAAAGTAAACAAAATAGAAATACAACTATTTATGTGTTGTGAGATATTTCAAATTTTGTTATAAATTTTCATTTCAAAGTTTTAGAATATAGTCTGTGTTAAAATAAAATCAACTTTGTCACTTTGGTTTATTTAAGACTAACGGTTCAGCCTAGCTTTGCTCAGGCCTTATGTACTGTTCATAACTATGTGCATATGTATGTATATATATATATATATATATACATACATATATATATATATATTAAAAAGTTTGACTCATGTCCAGGTAACCTATATCTAAAATTTCAAGTGTTTAGACCCAAAATTGGTGGAGGAGCTTGGTAGAGTCTGCAAAGATCAACTCTTTCAACTTTGATCTCTTGGCAGCCAAATTATCGCCTAAAAACTGATTAAAAAGCTTGCTGCATGTCTGATTACCATTTATGTAAAATTTCAAATGTTTAGACTCAAAATTGGCTGAATAGTTTACTAGAGACCGCTAAGGTCAAATCTTTTGAACTTTTACCCCTTGGTAGACAAATTTTTGGCCAAAAACCGATTAAAAAGCTTGCCTTATGTCTGAATACACTATGCAAAATTTCAAATGTTTAGACCAAAAATTGGCTGAGAGGTCAAATTTTTTTAAACTTTGATCTCAATTTTGACCTCTTAACATTTGTTTTGGGCTCAAATCAGGTTAAGTTTGATCCATGTCCAAGTAACCTACATCTAAAATTTCAAGTATTTAAACCCAAATTTGGCAAAGAAGTTTGGTAGAGTTTTCGAAGGTCAAATAGTTGAACTTTGACCCCTTAACAGCCACATTTGTGGCTGAAAACCAATTAAAAAGATTTTCAATAATCTCAATACCCCTTATGTCAAATCTCGAATCTGTAGACTGAAAATTGACAGAGTAATTTGGTAGGGAGTACTTCCAAGTACTCTAACCACTGCGCCACAGGTCCTTGTGGATTGTCCGCAAAGACCTGTGGCACAGTGGTTAGATTACTTGGAAAAAATGAATTATAAAAAGTGATATTCTCCTGAAGGTTAAAGGTTCAATCCTCAGTGTAAGTAACCAAAAAATACAATTGCGAATTACTTAGGACCTCTATCCAGTCATGACTGGTGGAACAAGAGCATGCTACCCCTGTGAAGTAAATAAAGGGTTCCGCTCGAAATTCCGTTGAAATTCCCGAGTTTGACAAGATACACCTGAAAAATGTCGGAGGTTACATTGACCGAAATGTGAAAAGCACACTAAAGATGAGAATAGTAGTCTCATGAATCCGAATAATACGAATAGCCCATCCTCATCTCAAAAATTCAGAAACGTCAATTGGCTTTGTTTTTATTCCAATAATAAAGAAAATAAACTTGTTTGTTTCTTTATTTTACAAAGATTAAAAAAATAAGTGACCCACTGGGTTGAAAAAAGTCTCAATTTAAGAATTTGCCAAAAAATAATCACGACTGCGACTAAGTCGTTTTTCTGTTTGTTTTAATAACATTTTTTGCGCTGATAGACTTAGCATATCGTTCATGTAAGAGGGAATATTTAATAAAAATCAGGAGTTTCCTTTAGTAAATATCTCTAAGTATGGACTTAAAAAGATATTTGCTAAAAAATAACCTCAAAACTCCTGAATAAATTCATTTTATTGTTTACTAGCGGAGGTACCTGGCGTTGCTCGGGGGTTTTGAGGTGTAAAAGAAAAAAAAAAAAAAAACGTGTTAGTAGGCAGGCTTAAACCCATGACGCGAAGACAGAAAAGAGAATGTAAGGAAACGTGACATCTTACCGCTACGCTATGAAGCCATAGGAAGTGAAAAGCGTTCAAATTTAGCGATGTCAATCAAAAAGTTGGCTTGCAGTTCACGCCGGTGCAGAAATGAACATTTGGCTGAAGGCCAGTTCAGCTTTCCGACATTTCATTTATTTGTTTCCCACGATGTTGGGGAAACCAACCTCCCCCGCAAAAGGAGGAACTCTCAATTGAATAGCAATTGTCTGATATGAAAAGTTTTCTCCACATTGATCAAAGCTAATTGCCTTCAAGACGTCCTGGCACGAAAGGCTGCTGACGACTCTGCTTCATTGAGTTTCGCTTTATTTATACGAAAAAGACCAACAAACATGCAAAAGGACGGAATAGCATGAATTTTATAAAAGTCGATCAAAATAAATGTAGTGACGATGTGCGTTCGCAAATCGTAGATATTATGATCCAGGGAGTATATAAAAAGTTCCTGAAAATAGTAACCCTCTTGAGACCCCCCCCTCCGAAAAAAAAAGCCTTTCTTGGACATACAAAAACATGCGCAGTCGTTTTGCCTTTTATAGATTACAAGATTGTTTTATATTTTACGCTGATGGACATAGTCGATCGCCTGTGTCGAAGTTGCTTTAATCAGCAGCAGTGGCAATTTAGTTGTACAATAATCGTACATCATTTTTAGTCCTACATATGTAGTAAAACCCTGGAAACGTATTTGTTTTATTCAGTTAAAGGATCACGCTTAGGTGATCAATACAGATATATTTTAAAATAAAAGATATAAATGAAAGCAGTTTCAACAAATGCTACAAAAACCTTGCAATATATATATACAGCTACTACAAAATGCAATGAGAATCACATGCACGCATACATATTACATTTTAAATGAGTTTTCAAGCTTATGTCAGAATCGAATACACTTCCAGTTTGGTCCTAGTTTATCCTCCCAGGCATTATTTCCTCTATTGCAAAAGGGAGATCAGTTTATTGTCAGTAACCTGGGGCAAGTGTATATATTATATATTTTTATGTATAAGATTCACTCCTACATTAGCTCATCAATCATTCTAACTTTTGGAACACTACAACTATGCATTAGGATGGGTAATGTGAGCTATATTTAGTTTAATTCAAAAAAGGAGGTGGAAGATGTTTGTGAAAATTCTGATACTTCAGATTTTTCACAAATTTTATTTATTTTTTAAAGTATTTTAAAGGGTTTTTAGAGAGCATAATATGGGAACAAACGGATTTGAAAATTTAAATATTTAAAATTTGCCTTAAATATGATCCAGTCATTAAATACCAAAAGTTAGGTTCTCTGAGTTTCAATTTCTTTCTCAAAACCTCTTGCATGTTAGCAGTTTTCTAGAATAAAAATTATGTAATGTATTTTCATCAAAATTCGAATAAGAATTCTAGACATAAGGTTTATACCTTGATTTTAATCGTTGTAAGATATAAAAGTGGCACAAAACTGCTGTTTGAGAGTTAATTTTACCTAACGGATCAATTAGATTTGAGGCATCTCAAAATAATAAATGACCATAAGGACACATGGTGGCTTAACACTTTTAAATTATAAAGAAAAAAAATTTATCAAAATTAGAATAAGGATTCTAAAGCTAAGGTTTAGTAGTATTATATGTTGCTTTTTTTATTTTTTGTCATAAAAGTGGAGTAAAACCGTTTTGTTCAGGGAATTGATTTTATCCATCTTAGGACAGGTATCCTTCTTGTATGTGTGTTAGAAGAAAAAAAGGTACAAAATATTTGTCATAAAAGAACTTACTTGGATTGGATGTTGCAGCAGAAAAACCTGGCATAAAAAAAAAAAAAAAAAAAAAAAAAAAAAAATGTTTACACAAACCATGTTATGATTTTCAAATAAATGACAAAAATAAAGACAGGTTATAGTAGGAAAAGTAATAACCAAAGACTTTCAATAGTGCTATATGTACATTTTCAATTTACCTTTTTTTTTTTTTCTGAGGATGGGGCATTCTACTGGATGCCAAATATTCACCTGCCATTTTAGAGACTGAGAGATTGTTTTAGGATTCTAACTGTTCCTTTAAGATCATACAGTATCACTGGAAAAATACTTAACATAATTAAATCCTTCTTAGATAAGAGAAAAATCCAGGTTATCCTTGATGGTTGTACATCTAAACAATATGATATAAATGCAGGAGTGTCTCAGAGGTATATCCTTGGACCTCTATTATTTCTAATATTCATAAATGACCTTCCTGACAAAATTGTCTGTGAGATGGGTATATATGCTGAGGACACCACGCTCTATAACAGACATGACAGGAAAACAAATGAACACATATCTAAAGAAATGGCAGAAACACTAGAGGATGACCTCCAATCTGTAGTGGAATGGGGACAAAAAGGGATGGTCACATTTAATGCTGCCAAGACAAAACTTGTTTCCTTCAATAACTACAAGAAATCTTCTCTACCACCAACAGCAATGGCCAAAGACTCTTTATCTGAAAGTACATCTTTTAAACTCCTCTGCTTAACGTTCACAGGAAACATGAGTTGGAACAATTATATTGAGAGCATTGCCAGGACCGCTGCGAAAAAGGTAGGTTCTCTCTACTGTGCTAGAAAGCTTACTAATGCCCGAAAGTATCCTATATCTCTTTAAGGCCACCATTCGCTCATGTATGGAGTATTGTTGTCATATTTGGGCTGGTGCATCTGCTACTAGTCTCTCACTCATAGACAAGGTTCAAAAGAGAGTTGCCAACCTAATAGGTCCTGAACTGTCATCCAAGCTTCAGCCTTTGTCCCATCGATGAAATGTAGCATCCCTCTGCCTGTTCTACAAGTACTTTAACGGTGAATGCTCCAAAGAACTGCAAGCACTTGTACCCTCTTGACGTAAATACCCCCGACAAGCAGCAAAATCCCACCCCTTCACAGTTGAGATCCCTAAATGTAAGAGAGCCTTCTACTCCAATAGTTTCTTCCCCAGAACCGCTAGATTTTGGAATTCCCTTCTGGGTTCCTGCTTCCCCAACTGTACTGACATGCAGAAGTTCAAGTGTAATGTGAATTGACATCTTGCTGCCCAACTCCCCACATAGTACTCCTATAGCTTATGTCTCTGATAGTAGCCCCCTACATCAAAGTGGCAATGTGCCTTGTTTAGGGTGAAAATGTAAATAAAAAAAAAAAAAGAAAAAGAATTGTTTGGATCTCTATTGCACTTGGTTCACCGGGTACATTTGTCAGACATTTTTTTCATGAGCACAGTGACTTATAATTTCCGGAATGATTGAAATCTTCCTAAAATTCTAGTTTTATTTCATGTCGTACATAAGACCTCGGTAATTACTTCTCTTCTCAGCTCTCTTTAGGCCGGCATCATTAAGGATGCTGACTTCAACTAAAGTTACTCTTTTATCACCATGTCTTATTTAAAGTTTAGCTACCATAGGTCATGGCAAATGGCATCTTTGTCATGGCATGAGGAAACTAGAAACGTATGCATATATGCAGCTAAAAACGTTTGTAATTAACATACTACAGAAGAGTTCTTAAAATAGTATTAAACATTTTATTATTAATTTAAATATTTAAAACTAGCAGGACCTGTGTACCGACATTGCCTGGCAGAAGTATACCTCCCATGCCACCTATATATAAAAAGCAAATAAACTACAGTTGTTATTGGGAGTCTTTGTTGGCCCAGTAAAATAGCGGGCACTGGCGCATGTGGCCAAAATGAATGTACTGTACCAAAGTACGGACGTATTTCATATATATTTATATATTGAAGAATTTAGCTTCCAAACAATCACATTTTTTTTAATGATTTGTAAAAAAAAAAAAAAAAAAAAAAAAAATTACACAATTTTATTAAAAGAAATAGGTGGCATAAATTGTTGGCAAAAAATAAGTTTGTATTATTTTGTTCAATAAACTTCTTTTTTTTTTTTTTGTACATAATAATTAAGAAAACAAGCAGCGCATGCATAGTCCCCCCCCCTCCCCTGATGCTGCATGTGAGATGACACCACAAAAAATAGTAAAGAAATGATGAATGTGAGAAGTGTGAAGAGCCAATGTTGCCTTCACATTTTAGCCAAGTTTCAGAAAAATCTAATGGATGGGGCAAAAGTTATATGGGGTAAAAAGTGTAATTTTTTTGCAATTCTGGGGGCATTTATGACCCCTTTTGAGCTCCTGGGAATGCCGAATCCCAGTGAAAATGGACAAATGGTGCAGTTTCATGCCTTAAGACATGTATATTTGAATTCAGCATCATGGGAAAAACCACCATAAAGACATAAATATCAAGTTTTTGAGTAATATGAAAAAAGAGCTCCAAAAAGGCATGTTTTTTTAGCCTTAAAAGTTCCAGAGGGATGCAAACCAGAATGTTGCCAGGGTCACCCATATTGAATTTATATTAAGAACAATGGCCTCCACATTTGCGCCAAGTTTCAGGAAAATCTAATGAATGGATCAAACACTATAAGGCAAAAAGTGTAATTTTTGACCATTTTGAACCTCTTTTGAGCCCCTGGGGATGCCGAATCTCAGCGTAAATGGATAACTGTACAATTTCAGACCTAAACACATGTATATTTGAGTTGACCACCATAAAAAAACACTATATTATCAGACATATCAAGTTTTTGTTCAGAAATATGAAAAAAGAGCCACAAAAAGGAGCGTTTTTAGCACTAAAAGTCTCTGGCCAGGGTTACCTATAATGTCAGAATTTTGCCAGGGTCACCCATACTGGATTTATATTAAGAACAATGGGCTCCACATTTTGGCCAAGTTTCAGAAAAATCTAATTGATGGATCAAAAGTTATGGGGCAAAACGTGTCATTTTTGGTTATTTTGGGACATTTTTGACCTCTTTTGAGCCCCTGGGGACGCAACAGGAATTTTCGTAAAAAACTTCTTTTTTTTTTTTTTTTTTTTTTACTGTGCATATCTATTTAATGAAATACAATTTGTGGCAAAAATTTCACGAAACACTAACGGACACCACTGAAAACATAGGTCCCTCTCCAATAAATCGGAAGATAAAAAAAAAAAACAAAAAAAACCACAAATATTTGGGAGCTAACCACTTCAATTAAGTCCAGAGTTTGCTGCAATTTTCAGTATTATTATAATACCTGGAAATCTATATATGTTGTCAAATAGCATGGAAAAGAAGTAATTAACAAATACACTTCAGTTTTTTGGGTTTTTTTGTTTGTTTTTTTTTTGGAAATTGGAAAGATTAGTGCAGGTGAATGTATGTAATAGCCAGTTACAGTTAATGTAATAACAGAATCTGTGGAACATGTAAATTCGTACTGGTGACAACTGGAAGAAGTGGTAGAACAAAATATTTAGAGAGAAAAATAGGGACTCCTTCCTCTAAGGATGCTGTGATTGTGATGGTGTTGCTGATAGGATGCACTGTAGCATTTTATTACTATGACTGAATGTGTTTGAAATAGTGTTCGAAAGCTATGTAAGATAGTGACTATTAGCCTAGATGTATTGAATTTGTATGTGCCATCTGTTGTTGCAAACCTATGATATTTTGATCCAGAGGGGAATTTTTGCAGTCATTTTATTATATATGGAGATAAATAGATAATCTATTGTAAAAAACACTTGGAAGTTGCAAACATTTTATTAACTAAGAAAAAAAAATAATTTTTTTTCCTTAGTACTTTCGACATCTTTGGGTTATCTTTTTTTTTTTTTTCAATTGAAAAATATTTCAGACTTTAGAAAATCAATCATCAGAGACTGAAGGGTTCTTTTTGTGTTCTTTTTTCGCCCTTAAATTGAATATCTGTACTCACGTATTGGTATTTTGAGGCTATAAGCTAGTGTTGCTATTATTTGCATGCGAAAGAACTCTTTAATGTCAACTGCTTAGGTGCGTGGTAATCCAGTGTTAATAAAATTTCTCTCAAAAGCACCATTTACAAAATTAAAATTTATTTATTTATATATTAATTGGATTCTGTCTACATTTCTTATTGGGGAAGTGGTATTTTCCACTGAAGAACCATAAATTTAACAGCTGTCCTGTTTTTAAATCCCTGAAACAGATATGGTAAACAACTGATGATCCTCATTTTCCATTTAACAATTTAAGTTAAGGTTTCTTTTTCCCCCCACTGTTATATGGTTTAAGCTAATTTTGTAATAATTGATTTTATAGCGGAAAATTGAACTTATAAAAGTACTAAATCTGCGATATGTTGAATTTAATTAGTATTCCTAGGAATTTAAACAGCATTCTTTTATTTTAGTATTTTTCTACAAAGTTTCTTTAGATTATATAAAAATCTGGTGTTCAGAAATAATTGGTTGCCTTCCAAATAACCAAATAAAAAACTCAACACAATAAAAAAACATTTTTTTTTTTATTTTTTAGAAAGAAATTGAATTGTGTGAGGAATGTATAGTTCCACTGATCATGCAAAAAAAAAAAAAGAGACTAATAAATAGTCTTACCTGTGAGAGAAGAAGATGGACGACAAAATGTCAGACGTGACGGTGGGATAATAGGTGATGATGCTGTTTGGGTGGACGTGACACCCGAGGGACTCTGTGAAGATCCAAACGATGATGTAGAGGAAGACACAACACCATTAGTATCTCCATTTTTGCCATCTAGAAAGAAAACAAGCAGTTGTCATGATTACAAGTTGGGATAGTAGAGTTTTTTTGTTTTTTTTAACTTCTGAAAGTTTTCAATATTTAAAAACAAAACCTTAAAAAGGTGTTTGTGCAGTAGAATTGAATTTCAAATAAATCTATTTTAGACAAAAAAAAAAACCCAAACAAAACAATTACGTGTTTACATGTCATGTGGAAATTAGTAAAAAAAAATCCCAAAATTATGAAAATCTTCAAGTAGAAAAATAATTATTAGTAAAAATTGAATTTATCGAATTAGTTTTATTGTATTTGTTATAGCTGATGACCTTTTAAAATCCAGGGTTGATAACTCCAGTATGTGTTTTTGACAAAATAATTATAATCTGCCATTTCAAAATAGAAAATGGCATATGGCTAATATGTTCTCTGTAAAAAAAGAAAGTTCTAAATCTTAAGTATGGCATGGTTTGCTTGAAGTATTGTTAAATAATAAAAAGTATTTTTGAAGGCTTTTTTTGAATGCAGGAATGTACAGCTGCTATGAGCAGATAAATAATTCAATAATTTTTTTTTATATTATCTTTTTTTTAATTTATATTTATTTATCTACCTGAATTTTTTTAAACTGTGAATGGTACTTATTCCAAAGGTCTTTTCGTGGAAAAAACAAATCCTCTCTCTCGGCTGTAAATTGTAAAATGGCCGGTTTGTTTAGATTTTAAATCCAAACGCTCAAAGATGAATTAATTACGTTACATGCTCAGGGGGGAATAATTTTTTTTTTTTTTTTTTTTTTTTTAATACTTGTCTATAGATTTTCTGATCAAGAGGACGTAATTCAAAATTCTGTTTAATATAGTTATAACTGGCCATTGCTGTTTAAATGCTTTTTTTTTAATAAAATTACACGATTATTGAAGCTCTAGAGCATCTATATTCTTACAAAAACATTTAAAACAACAATGGCCAGTTATAACCATATTAAACAGAATTTTGAATTTAAATTGTACAAAAACATTTAAACATTCATTTATTTATTTATTTGCTTATAAAGACTGTACATTCCTGCATTGTAAGCCTTCAAAAATATCTTTTAGTTCTAAATCTTGTACTTCATCATTTTCCATAATTTTTTGAATTTGAACTAATTTAAACATGTTACATTAAGTACATACTAGTGGGGGTTTTTTTTTTTTAGGGGGGGGGTCATGTAAAACGCATTTTTTGAAATCAGTTTTTTTTTTTAATAGCGTTCATGATTCCTTTATACATAGTTTCCATTTCTTTTAACAAACTTATTTATTAAATTTACTCTTATTTATTTTAAGGCGTCCCAGCCTCACTACAGGAGGTTCTGTTTGAAAGTCGTCATTTAAAAT
Source organism: Euprymna scolopes (assembly GCF_053919585.1). NCBI lineage: Eukaryota > Metazoa > Mollusca > Cephalopoda > Sepiida > Sepiolidae > Euprymna > Euprymna scolopes. The sequence continues at coordinate 51,974,609 of NC_136518.1, forward strand.
AGCATTTTTGACATCCATTCAGCCTGCTATGCCTACGATTGAAATAAAATGTTTGCTGGTCTGTCAAGCTAACATATGAAATAGCATATTCAGATTCGTCCATGAATTTCTATAAAAAAGATCCGTCATCCACTAATTTAAGACTGAAGTAGCATTTCATCGATAAACAGGCAAATGAAATAAATGCATTAAAAAAAAAAAAAAAAAAATACCCATTCTTACGACTAAAATCTGTGGTGAAGCAGAATTTAAGAACATTTCTCAATTAGCAGAAGTAATAATTATATTTTGAGTGAGAAAAAAAAAAAATAATGTAACTATTTTCACTGCAAATGTTTTTAAGAGTTCCTTCAGCAGTACAACTTAAGCATGGTTGCACAAAAGATTAGATTACCATGGAAATTTATTCTTATTCAGAAATACCATATGTTCGTCAGAAAATGTGATGCAGTAGTAATAGCCAAATGGTTTTGGATATCTTGACTTTGGTAGAATTCGCCTAGGATAGATTGAATTGGCTCCTTCCATAAAATACACAGCATCCTAGATGAATGCAGACCACACACAATGGTCTGTTGCAACAAAGATCGTTATGGGCAGCTAATCCCAGGACCAGCGGCAAACACCATAGACCTGTGGACCAGAGGTAGGTTCAACATATGCTTTGATGGTATGTAACCATATTTCCTGGTATGTTCGCCAATCTGGGAGTAGTTCTGGAACTATTATTTTGTGGATGAATTCTTTTGTGTTACAGCATGCAACATGGCCGAACCAAGAAAGTCTTCCCTTAAAAAGTGTTTGGTTAAGGAGGATGATCCGGTATCACTTCCAGATTCACGTATTAGAGACAAAATGATGCAAAAAAAAAAAAAAAAAAAAAAAAACCTGTAGAATTCAGAGGCGACAATCTAAGATGAAAATTCGTCATATTCAGTATAACATCTTTTACGTGATGACAGGCGTAAAACAACTTTTAAAAACTGACTTCCATTAACTTCTGGCCAGGTCATTATCCCCTTTTCTCTTGAGTCTATCGTTATCGCTCTTTTTCATGTTTTCTGTGTCTTAATCCTCTTGTTCATCTTTCATTACAACTGTTCTACATCCACTAACACAAGAACTTATCCATTCTTTCAACTACATCAAAGGAACAGTTTTCTGTTCTGCACACATCTTATATTGTATAGATTTAATCTTCCTTTGAGGTCATCAGATCTAAGTTTGTCACATCCATTGTATCATTTCTATTCAGATAACAAATCCCCTCAACTTGAGATGAAATCACAAATCCTCTATGTGGGGAGCATTAAAAGAAATAAAAACAATTTGGATGATGTGCTATTGATAAATAATAAAAACACATTTAAAATAATTTTAAAAATGGGTACTTATGCAGAATAAGAACCATGTTATTTGTTGCAATCATCCAGGAAGTTTATGCAAAATGCTGAGCCAATGAAATTGTAGCAGCCAAAAAAAAATCATACAAAAACTCATTAAGAAATCATGTTTGCTATCATTGGTTTATTAGTAAAAAAATAAATATTTATCTTAATTAAAAAAAAAAAAAAAAAAAAAAAAAAAGGGCATAAAATATCATAAAAAGAATTAAATAAAATTATGGTTTGTTATAAGTTGCTTGTTATTCAAAAAATATTTATTCATAAAACTTACAAATTTCTTTGTTTTAAGTTAAATTTTAATTTCATTAAAATGTTATAAAAATTGTCCAATAATAATTTATTGCATTTTCTTTGTAACAGTAAAAAGAATATTTTCATCTTTCAATGGATTATCTTCATAACAATCAAAGATTAACAATATTGCTTTTCAAACAAGTAATAATATTCTAAATTGTGTGCCATGATACTATTCTTATCTGTGACACAAATTCTTCCCTCAAAATTTGTGACACCTACGGATTTTTTTTTTTTAATTTTCAAAACAGAAAAGATGAGTAAAATTGAAAAAATAAAAAAGGTATAATTAAACAGAAGCTCTATTAATTTTAATGTTTAAATGAAAAAATGCCACACACACACAATTCAAGCAAAAATTTGCGTTTTCTAAATCCTAAAAAGTGGAGAATGCACATCCCTGTTTAATAGAACTATGAGATGAGATTTCATATGTCTAGGTCATATGTAACCATTGATAAATGCATTGAATTAAAAAATATATGCACACAGGCACACACTATAAATTGAATATTTATTGAAATAAAAAATAAATACAGGAAAACCAAAATATTAAATTTAAATTCTATTAGAAAAATAATTCTAATTCAAGATTTTTTTTTTAATAAAAAAAACTTAAACAATTTAATAAATTTTAACATCAAATTAAGATCTGGACAAATTTTTATGAAATTTAGAACATAAATATAAAAATGACCCTTAGTTCTTACTACATACTGTTGCATCCTATGCTAGCCACCACGCACATTACCATTAGTCACTGATAAACTTAACTTAAATTTAATAAATTCCAGATAATATTTTAGTCCAAACATATGCTCACATTAGAAAAATGAATGAGTTTTGGGGTTAGTTGATGTCAAACAACCGTGGTAGCAGGGTGATTTAAGAGGAGTAGGCCGTGGAAAACACAAGAGAAAGTGATAAGGAGAGACTAGAAAGGAGAAGGGATGAATAAACTGGTAAAAAATAGGTTAGAATGAAAATCAATTTCCAAGAGCCGTCCAACAGATGCCAACATGTAAAATGGATATTAACTGAATGCTGAATCCAATCTTTGTAATAATAAAATTATCAGACAAATTATGTTTCTAGCCTATACATAACTAATGATAACTACATTGAATAAAAAAATAAAAACTTATATAATTTTATTTTTTACTGTTACATATTAGAGGCACTATGTCAATAGCAATTAAGTTAGCTAGTGTGGATTTTGACAAAGGTCACACTAAGTGCATATCATGATAATTCAAATCTGCAAAACAATCATTCCCAGAGTTTAATGAAAGATGAGCAAGAGGATTAAGACAAGGGACAGCAAGTCAAACGATAGACAAAACAGAGGTACAAGTTGAGATGAAGAATAACATTACGTTTGTTGAGCTGAAAGAAAACAAAGGTTTTCAAATTAGTCTATCTGTGGAAGCTGAATAGGAGACATTGAATACTGCGAGTCTGCCAGGGTTTGTGCAAAGCAGTTGACCAATAATGTACAAAACTTTGATAACCACTAAGTACAAAATGTAACACCGACCTAACATCTGTTCAGCGTTATTTTCATGGCAAGTGCTCGTCTGAGTTCCAATCTATGGTCCTCCCTTGCCAAACATTCATGAGAAACATTCATCTGGCTGAAAATACTATCAATAATTTCCCCCACTCTTTATTTGTGCCTAAACCTTAACATAGATTCCATGAATAAAGCTTCTTTCTTAGAACTGCACACCTGTGGAACTGTCTTCCGTTTACCTGCTTTTCAGCTGACTACAATATGGCCGTCTTCAAGTCCAACGTAAACAAGTTCTTGATGAGCCGTTCCTCTTAAGTAATTCAATTTACCAAATTTACACTACTAACGATTACTATATTATCCTTTTGATCACTGTACACTCTTTAACCCTTATCTTCGAGTGGCCTCTGCGCCTTGAAAAGTGATGATTCTGTTGTAAATTAATTAATTAGCCAAGAGAAAGTTAATCTTTCTCCTAAATTAATTTTCTTCAAAAATAAAACTTAAAAACTAGCAGTGAACATCTTTGTATTTCTTTCAGCAATGAAAAGAAGCAAGAATCGCATTAAAAAAGTAAGAATAAAAGAGCGCCACGTATAATTACCATCTGTATAAATAATTTTTGAATTTTGTTATTGACAATATAACATTATTTCATGTTTATATGTATGATGTAAGATAATAAATTGTGGATATGTATTTACAGTATTTACTCCAATAGTGCTTAATGTAAGAATATAACTTAGCAGGAGTATTAAAATATTTCTATGGTAAGTAAGCTACACAGAAACGTTCATGTCTCATTCCTGCTGGAAATCATTAGGCTACATGCATTTAACTTGAAGATTTACTGTGAGAATGAAACATGAAAATTTCTGTAGTTTATGTGTCCATTATGGAATGAAGTTATCAAAAAAAATAAAAAAATAAAATAAATACTTTTATTTTTTTTATAGAGGAAATCCAAATTTCAATAAGACCAATCGCAATGAAGCTAGCTTGGCAATTTCCAGCTACAAAGAGGCGGGAATGCCAGGGGAGATAACTCCATTTAATTCTTGAAGTTTGCAAAAATTTGATGAGACTATTTTTTAGTTTTAAATAACTTTAGGTATTCCATTTTTCTTCGTTTTTTTTCTTTCTTTTCTTTCAAAAACTCATTTTAAAATGTATTACTAAATTATTAGTTAGCGAAATTCAAGAATTAGATAGAGTTATCCCTCCCCCTACACACACACAACAGTGCCAAGATGGCACTGTTGTGATCAGTTTCACTAAAATTTGATTTTCTTCTGTAAAAAACAAAAAAAAAAAACTACTTGATCAAATTAAGCATTTTTTTAATGAGAACTTCATTCCATAAGAGGTACGTACTTCATAGAGATTTTTCTTTATCTTTGTTTTTGTAATATCTGCTAAACTGCACAAACACCAAATATACCATTAATTAAATATTTATTGAAATTAAAAGTAAAGTACAGGAAAATTAAAATTAAAGCAAAAAAAGTAAACATGATCAATTTCTTGGATTAAATTGAATGCATGTTTTTATATTTGTTTTTCTCTTTGAACTATTTTTCTTAAAAGTTTTCCATTATGTGGTTTCTATCTGGACAATGCGGAGTAAATATAGCTAATTTATGAAATACTTTTGACAAGTTATGTTTTCATTGGTGATAGCTTATCTCAGCAATATGCAGAAAATGTTCTGAAATGATTTTCATAAAATTTAGAGGAAATGTATCACATGGTCTGCAGAAAAACACACACACACAAAATATTACATTTTGATAAAGATTTACATAAATTCAGTTATTTCTTTAAATATAAGCAAGTTTAATTTTTTTTTTTTTAATTTCTTTTTAATTATACTAGCGGGGATACCCAGCGTTGCTCGGGTGTTTGTAGATGTGTATGTGTGTGTGTTTGGGGGAGGGTTTAGATCCAAACCCTATGTTAAACTTCTTTTGAAAAATCGGGGGTGGGGAAAAAAAAAAAAAAAAAAAAAAAAAAAACAACAACATGATGTAAAAAGAAGAACAATAAAATTTTTTTTAAAATATAAAAAAGTTTTGGTAGTTAGGTAGGATTGAACCCGGAACGTTAAGGTGAAAAACTGGATAAGTTACTCGCTTGCCCACGAAAGGAAAGTAACTGAAAGCAGTTTAGTTTAATGTTTTTGAATGGCAGGTGCGCAACGAATGTAAGGAAAGTAATTTCTGCACTTAATTTGAACTGTGGGGTAGGTCTTTTGGTTTTTTTACCCAACTTTGTCTGGTTATGTTTCCTTAACGTGTTGAGAAAATTAGCTCCCCCTTTTATTAGAGGAGTGTGTCCGAATGAAAGCAATTGTCTGATATGACGGTGAAAACCGACATTGACCAAACGTCTATTGCTTTCTGGATGCTCCCGGCCTTTAGGCCGAGAACCGAGCCTTAGTTTCATCAGTTTCGCTTTTATATGAAAAAGCCGAATCAACACGAGGGGGCCGAAATAGCAAGAATTGTGTAAAACTCGATGTAAATAAATCTAGCCACGATGCGCGTTCGCAATTCGTACATATTATGATCTACAAGGTATATAAGAAGTTCTAAGCGATAGTACCCCCACCCCGGAACCCCGGCGAAAAAAAAAAGCCTTTCTTGAACATACAAAAACTTGCACGTATCTTGCCATATATATATATACTAGCAAACGTACCTGTCGTTGACTGGGTTCAAAAACAGCCTACAGAAAATGGACTGATTTATGAAAGTACTAGCGGGCGGGGGGAGGGGGGTACCCGGCGTTGCCAGGGTGTTTGGAGGTGTGTGTGCTTGGGCGAGGGTGGGCGTGTTAATCAAAACATAATAAGCGAAGTAAAAAAAAAACAAAAAACTAACGTACAGCAAACGAACGCTAAAGAAAACACGAAACAGAAAAATGAACGTAAAAAAAAAAAGGAAAAAAGAAAGAAAGTGAAAAATGGCTTAAATAACCCTGCTTCGGGTGGTACCCAGCGATGCCCGGGTGTTTTTGGGTGTGTGTGTGGTCGGGCGGGGGTTGGTGGTGTTAATGAAAACCTAAGAATAAGCAAAGTAAAAAAAAAACAGAAAAACGAACGTTTGAAAAATGGTTTAAATAACCCTGCTTCAATATTAAAATTTAAAAAAGAAAAAGAAAAATCTCACACCATGATTCGAACCCAAAACGTTTAGATAATGAGGCTGTGCTCTAAGCAACTGAGCTAAGACGACGTCCACAAAATTGTGTCGCTTTTTCAAATATTTAAAGGAAATCAGGTTACAACGTTGTATGACGCATGCGTAGAAGCGGAATTGTCATGAGAGGACGGTTTTTGCAAAAGGCAAAATGTGTGTTTGTTTGCATGTCTTGCAAATACTTTTGACAGAGCTGACGGATTTTCATCAGATAGGTATCATTTTGAAGCTCGAACCTTTGGACCACAATATCAAAAAATTGGCTAAAAACGTTAATTCCTTCACCCTCAACGGGATAGTTTTCTACAGGGAAGGGTAGCAAAAAATCGTTCCTTCATGACAATCTAGGCAAATACGCATGCGCAAAAGACGCCGGTCCTTGAATTAGTTTAAATATTATAAAAAGCGACTCAGATTCACTCACGCAGTCATGGCACAATGGTTAAAGTGACAACGTTATCTTTAGATTACAGGTTCGATCTGAGGTATCAGATAATCAATTTTTTTTTGATTTTTAAAGTTTTAATATTGAAACAGGGTTATTTATGCTATTTTTTGCATTCGCTGATTTTTTGTTTTTCGATTTTTTAAAAGAAGTTTTAACATCGTTTGTCTTTTCGGGTTTTTTTTTTTTTTCATCTTATTCGTGTTTTTTTGTTTTTGTTTTTCCAATTTTAAGAAATTTTGTTTTTGTTTTTCCAATTTTAAGAAATTTTAACATCATTCGTTTGCATCAGCTTCGTTTTTTGTGATCTTTCGCTGTTTCTTTTTCCTGATTTTTTTAAAGAAGTTATTGTTTTTTTTATATATAATATTTGAACAGGATTATTACTTTGCTTATTCTTTGTTTCATTTTGTTTTGATCCCCAACACACACACCTCCAAACATCCGGGCAACGGCGGGCACCAACACTGGTCTATATATATATATATATATATATATATATATATATATATATATATATATATACACATAAAAGGCAAAATGTGTGTGTGTTTGTATGTCTCGCAAAAACTTTCGACAGAGGTGATGGTACCTCACCAAAACCGGTATCGTTTTAAACCCCAACCCTTCGGACAACAAATATAGAAAAAATGGCCAAAAACACTAATTCCTTCACCTTGAACTGGTCGGTTTTCTACAGGGAGGGGTTGTTCTTTTGGCGTTGCCATTTTTTGCAAGTCATCGTATCGTCGTATCAACTTGACTGACTTTTCTTAATTTCAACATTGAGAACTTCCGGTCGGATGATAAAGCATCAGTAACACGTCAGATTTTTTTTTTACACTTTCTTTTCAGCCTTCACATCACGGGTTCAGGCCTGCTTGCCTACTACCACTTTTTTTTTTTTTTTTTTTTAACATCTCTCTCCATCTTGGCACTCCCTGCCCCTGCTTTTGCCATTTTTTTTTTTTTTTAACATCTCTTTCCACATGGGCTGCCGACTGTTATTTTGATTTCCCCCCCACCTCACTACTACCCCCCCCCTCTCACGCACCCCAAACACCTGGGCAATTCCCGGCAGCCACATTAGCGGGCATAAATCCAAACAAAATAGAAAATAAAGAATAATCAATGTTTAAATATTATAAAAAAAAAAATTAAAAAAAAAACGATGTTAAAACTTCTTAAAAATATCGTAAAAAAAAAAAACCAAAAAAAACCCAGCAAACTTAATGGAAAAAAAACCAAAAAAAAAACCCCCCGAAGCAAACGATGTTAAAAGAGTTTTCGATTTCTCCAGTTTTAATATTGAAACGGTTATTGTTTGTTCCTTTTTGTTTTAACATTATTTACTTATACCTTCGCTCCCCCCATCACATTCGCTTTTTTTTTTTGTTTTTCCGATTTTTTAAAGAAGTTTTAACAGTTTTTTTTTTTTCGCTTATTCTTTATTTTCCATTTTGTTCCAAACACCCAGGCAATGGCGGGTACCCACGCTAGTCTTTTATATAAAAGGCAAACTGTGTGTGTGTGTGTGTTTGTATGTCTACCAAAAACTTCCGACAAATGTGTCGGAAACTGACCAAACCGATATCATTTTCAACCTCTGTCCTTCAGACGACAAATATCGAAAAATTGGCCAAAAACTCCTTCGTCCTCAACTGGGGAGTTTTATACAAAAAGAGGTTGGATTTTGCTTCGCCATTTTTTACAAATCATCCTCTCTTTTCGATTGCCTAGCCTTAATTTCAATGTTCTCAACTTCTGGTTGGGCGATGGAGGCATCGACTAGGACGTAAGGTCTTTTTTCCCCTCCTTTGCGTTACGGCTTCAAGCCTACCTGTCTTGGATGGCAAATATCGAAAAACTGGCTAAAAACATTCATTCCTTTACCCTCAACTGGGCAGTTTTATACAAGGAGAGGTCGCATTTTTCACCAACATTTTAGCAAATCATCGTCACTGTTAGATTGACTTCACTTAATTTCAATGCTCTTGACTTCTGGTCGCACGATGAAAACATCAACTAAGATGTCACATTGTTTTTTTTTTTTTAAACTCTCTTCACCCAAACTGCCTACCATTGTTTTGCCCCCCCCCCCAAAAAAAAACTACCACTTTTTTTTTTTATTCCCCCACTACTACCACTTATTTTTTAACACCTTTCTCCACCTTGCTGTTTTTATCCCCCCTCCCTAGGTTCCTTACCACACTACCTCTCCAAACCTGGGTAACGCCGGGTACCCCCACTAGTCTTATATATATATAAGACAAATGCGGTGCGTGCATTTTTGTGTGTCCAAGAAAGGCTTTTTTCGACGGGATTCTCGGGGGAGGGAGGGTTGGGGAGACGATGTCTTAGAACTTTTTATACATCCCCTAGATCATTGCGAACACGCGTCTCGTCTAGATTTATTTACGTCGACTTTTATAAAATTCTTGCTATTTCGGCTTCTCAGGTGTTCATTTGGCTTTTTCAGATAACAGTGAAACTGATCTGAAGCGAAGGTGCGGTTCCCAGTCTTCGCGCCAGGAACATCCAGAAAGCAATGGGCATTTGATCAATGTGAGGGGAAACTCCTTATATCAGACAATTGCTATTCATATGGACACTCTCCACTTTATGGGGATCTGGTTTCCCCCCAAATATTTTGGCGAAATAAAGAGTTGGGAAACAAAACCAAGATAACTACCTCACAGTAAAAGTTCACTGTGGGACTTCTATGGCGTGATTATTAAAATTGCGCACATGTCAATTTAATTTTTTAATCGTTAAATTTGAACTCTGTTTAGTTACTTTCCCTTCGTGGGCGAGTTGTCAGGTTATTTTCACACTTTCTTTTCCACCTTCACCTCAACGTTCCGGGTTCGATGATCCCTACTTACCAAAACTTTTTTTTTTTTTGTTAGTAGCCATATTGTAGTCAGCTGGAAAGCAGGTAAATGGAAGAGAGTTCCACACGTGTACAGTTCTAAGAAAGAAGCTTTGTTCATGGAATCTAAACTTAGGTTTAGGCACAGATAAAGAGTGGGGAAATTATTGATAGTGGTTACAACCAAATGAGTGTTTCTTGTGAATGTTTTTGAGCCTGCCTACTACTCCTAATTTTAATTTTTTTTTTTTTGCGCTGTTTTTTCTGCTTTCAAAGTGAAAGCAGAAAAAATAGTTTAATTTTTTTTATTCTGAGTTTGTCAATTTAAAAAAATTATTTTTAAGTTTTTCAAATTTTATTTCCAAACAACACTATTTTGTTGTTTTTAACGCTTTTAGTACACATGTATTAAAAGCGTTAAAAAACAACAAAATGTACTAAGTATATACGTTTCTGTTATTGTACTTATAACTTCTTTCTTGTACTTAAGGTAGAATTGTGTTTTTTAGTGGTAAAAAAGAAAACAAAAAAAAATAAATAAAAATATATAACAAATAAAAAGGTACTTGTGCACTTATGCTACCATACTGAAATAACATTATCTAGAAACCCATTCTTAACATGGGGAAGGAAGGGTATTTTGTTAACTATTCTGTACTTTCACTTAACAATTAAATAAAATATATTGCGAAACTTGAATTCATTTTTAACTCATTGTCAAGACTATTTTTTCGAATCTCTAAGACAAACCCGTTTTTTTTTTTTTTTAACTGAGGATATCTAAATAATAATAATAATAATTAGGTGGTTTGATAAAGAATTTAATTGTGATGCATTTTGTAAATTTTTACCTTGTACGCTCTCCTCTTTATGGGGATCTGGTCCCCCCCCCCACACACACACATTTTGGCGAAATAAAGAGTTGGGAAACGATTATCCAAGATTAATTCATATCTACTTAATTTTTTTTTTTCTTTGAGGGGAGTAGTAAATACCGGTCATGAATGCTCTTTAGGCATTCAATGGCTACACCCAAGATTAAGCTCTCCTTTGGTGAGGAGGCAGGAAACATTTTTCTTTAAAATGACTACCTTTTAAGGTTTTCAGGTATACTGAAAACGAAGATCGCATTTAAATTTTCCGCAAATAAGTAGCTTTCCAGATATTTTGCGCAGAGTTTCATGGGGTTACGTTTGCATGCTCGCACATACCAAGGTGGCCACCAGCAATAACATAAGAAATGACATTGCTTAATATCTGGAAAACTACTTATTTGCAGAAAATTTAAATGCGATATTCGTTTTATATTACCGTTTTATTTCTTTGTTTACATATTTGAATTTTCAGTAAAACAACAGAATAGAAATGACAAAAATTACCATCAACTGGTGAATACAAGGTGACCCAAAAAGAACGGATATAGTTGTTGCTGATCAGGATTCCTGGTATCCTGGTACTGTGAAAGCTACATCAAGGATTCATGTAGAGTATGATTTATGGTTGCATCTCAGAAAATAGGGGTATATTTTGGGCCAGATAGAGAGGATTCACAAAATTGGACTGGTCCCAAAATGCATAAGTTCTGGTCAACTATGGAAATTTCCATCTTTTACAGAAATCCAAAATCCATATAAAAAATTTTCTTCAATTTATTTCTAAGATTAATTCATATCTACTCAATTTTTTTTTTCTTTGAGGGGAGTAGTAAATACCGACCATTCAATGGCTACACCGAAGATTAAGCTCTCCTTTGGTGAGGAGGCAGGAAAATGCCTATTCTCAATAATGCTATATTTAAATACCATTATAATACTTAGTTTTGTTCATACCATGCACCAGTTTAAAAAAAATTCAAATTTGTACATCTGAATTTATAATTCATTGCTTATGGTAAAGAGATACATCAGATTTTACTGCATAATCAGAAAGAGCACACAATTTTACATAAGACTGCCAAGTTTCATGAGAATAGCTTGGAAAATAAATGGTGGCGAAATTATAAAAATTTCTTGAAGTGTTGAGGTCCATAATTTAGTCCACTTTTTCTAAAGAAAAATGTCCATGGAAAAAACATAAATTTTGGCACTTAAAATTCTCATAACTTTTTTATGCAAATACCATCAGTAGTTAAAAAGTTATGAGAATTTAACGGTTTTAAGCATCTTTTACATAGTTCTTTTCATGCAAGTTGAAAATATAATCTATAAATATAAAAGCGAAAATGTATGTATGTATATATGTATGTACGCTTTTCCTCGATGTCCACAAAAGGCTTCTTTCAGAGAAGCGCTCGCTCGCTTCACAACTTCTTAAAACTTTTTATATCATCTATAAATTGTAATATCTCGCAGTTAACCACGGAGCTCGCCTGTCTTTTTAATTTTATTGACTTTCAAACGTTAATTATTCCACATTTCTCGCATCAGCACGCGTTACATTCAGTTTTCGGTATAAACAAAAAGTGAAACTCGACTCTAATCACAGGCCCAGAGCCAGTGGTCTCTAGAGAGCTAAGTAACGTTTGGTCAATGTCGACTTCGTCATAGCAGACGGTAGCTTTCATTTTGAGACGAGGGAGTGGGTTTTTAAAAACAAACAAACCGATTTATTGACCTCATTAAAAACTGTCCCGCACAAAATGCTAACTGCTGAATACCTATCGCCGTCACGTCAATCAAAAACGCGCACCTGTTTTTTCTTTCACACTTTACTATTTTCCAACTGCGTGTCGTCAAGGCTTTTTCACGGGCACCTGTTTTTTTCACACACACCTACAAAAACCCGGGCAACGCCAGGTACCCCTCGCTAGTAATTATCTTAAAAGAAAAAAAATCAACTTCTAATGCTACTTACAGGATGGTTAGAATCATAAACTGATCTCTTGATATGAGGTAGTTGGTAAATGTGAAGCGTTTAAAATAGCATTTAAAAAAACTGATACTCGAGTATTCAGAAATATTTAAAAAAAAAACAAAAAAACTATTGAATGAATTTTTGCTATTTATAATGACTCACCTGAAGAGCTGGAATCCTGAGTTGTACTGTCAGCCTAAAATAAAAATAGAAATATATTTTCTTTAACAAATTTTGTTTAAATTAGAAAATGCAAATTTTAAAGGTTAGTACAAAATACTAACAGTGACTTAATTACTTACATAATCTTGATAAACTAAAGTGTTAAAAAGGCTCTGAGTGGTTAAGCCATATTATATGTTAAAAGTGAATATGCTTGAAACAATACAATTGGGGCTTCTCACACAACTGAGAATGGAAATATGGTTCTTGTCCAGAATTTCCCTTATATTAAAAACCAAAAATAAAGAAAAACCTACAAGAAGTACATACCCATGACAAAACAAAGATATCATATTCCAAAAATCAAAAATGATTCTGAAGCGATTAATGAGAATTTGTAGGCATTACAACAAATCTAGTAAGAATTATTGTAGAGTTATTTCACTTTGTTTCTTGAAATTTTTTCTAAAATGTTGAACGAGAAAGTTACTTCTCAGATACTTATAAAATTGGATTTTCTTAGTTAAAAATAAAACTACTTGATCAATTTACCTGATTTTTGGAATACATCTTCACTTTGTCACAGGCACGTACATCATACAGATTTTTCTCTACAGTTCTGAAATTTTGAGAGGAGGACTGGTCATTCATATTTATTTGGATTCTTCAAACAATTGTTCTCATCTTGAGTATCATTTTCCCAATGTTTCGGTCGATGTAAATTCCGACCTTCTTCAGATGTATCTTGTCGAACTCTGGAATTTTTCAGTCAAAGTTAGGGAATCTGTACGGAATTTTGAACGGAGCCCTTTATTTAATTCATGGGGGTAGCATGCTCTTGTTCTGTCAGCCATGACTGGATAAAGATCCTAAGTAATTTGCAATTGTATTTTCGATCACTTTTATAACTGAATTTTTACAAGTACTCTAACCACTACAGCACATGTCTTTGCAAGGACACACTATACACAGGATAAGGCAGGTGAAACTAGGACGGTAGGATTTGATATATCTAGAGCCTTTGACAAGATCTGGCATGCAGGGTTTCAAGAAAATTAATTTGTACGATATTACCAAACAAGTATTTAATATAAAATCTTTCTTAGCTAAAATAAAGATATTGGTTATCATAGATGATTGAAACAGCTAAACAATGTGGGTGTGTCTCAAGGGATTGATCTTTGCACTTTATTATTCCCGACTTTCATAAACCTCCCTGATGCAATTGCAATGAGTATATTTGTCGATAACACCATGCTCTATTCTCGACACACACGCATACCCAAGGCAATATCTAAATCTAAAAAATATGACGTTAAGTTTGTAAATGAATAGGGACATTAATGGATGGTTATATTTCATGCAACTAAAACAAAGTATCTTTCCTTTAATAATGACAAAACTTTTCAACCATCGATTGTCATGGCTAATAAAACCTTTCTTTCCCGAGAGTCCAATGTTAACTCCTTGACTTTACGTTGATAGACAATACCAATTGCAATACATAAAAGATAATGCCAAGTCTGCTGCAAAGAAAGTGAGCTCCCTCTACTGAACTGCTCAAACCTACCAATATTCTATATCTCTATAAAACCACTATTCGCTCATGCATGAAGTATTGCTGTCACACCTAGTCTGATGCACCAAGTATTAGTCTCTGCCTCTTGGTTGGTTGTTTTATGGCATATCAACCCTTTTTGCTACCGGTAACTCTAGGAGGAGTTTATGCTTCAAATTCTTATAGTTATATCTACAAATATTTTTTTTTATTCGTTTGTTTAGTAGCATATCGACCGTCTAAGATTAATTTATGCTAAAGTGGTTGTTTCGTAAATCTGCCTCTTGGACAGAATCCCACAAAGAGTCTCTAATCTAATAGGTCTCACACTCTCTAATAAACTTCAGCCCCTGTCCCATCACTGCAATGTTGCATCCCTGTGCTTGTTTTACAAGTACTTCAATGGAATGTGCTCCGTCAAACTTATTGCACCTGTGCTCACTCAATACTCTCAACAGACGTGACAAGTAGAAAAACACTACAGCTTCACCGTAGATGCCCTCAGATGCCACAAGACTTTCTCGAGTGTCTAAGGTCTCTCTGTAAAGGGGTTTGCCAGAACAATATGGCATGAGGATACTTTTTCCATAGAAGTAAACCCTGACCAAATATTCAAAATCACATAGTATTCGCAGCCCAAATAAGATCTCCTCACTACGGCTACCCCACAGCTTTTGTGAAGAATGGTGCACCTTCTCCAAGTGATATTACCTCAAGTAATAGCACAAAGCTGGATACTCCACCAGACTAGCTAAATTCTTGTCCTGGAATCCAGTAAGACCATGAGACCAACATGAAAGATATACTACAACATATAAAAATGGTTAATTGGGGAGAGGAAAACTATGTTCTCAATTTCTTTACTAACTCAGTGCTTGAGAGATAAAGAACTTTAATGGAACATTCGAATATCTATGTATCTCATATAGAGTTCAAGTGTTAGCCCCAGGTCGTAGGCCCCTTGATTTCTGAGAACTTCGACTGAAGTAAAAGAAAACATAATACCCAGTGAGCTAAGTACAAGAGAAATACAAACAATTGCACTTCAAGGAAAGCTTAGAATCTTAAAAAAGATCTCTTGGTTGGAGTGGCTGAAATAGTGGATGAATGTCATTCATTAGAATGCTCCATCCCCAGCAAAAAAGTTTCTTTTGTTGAACTGCTTGTCATTGAAATTACTTCTGTTCAATTTCAGAGTGTACTAACACACACATTTAAATGTAATGTGAACAACTTGCTGCACAACTCCTACTTAAGATTCCCCTATATCGTAATAGTCCCTTATGTGCAACAGTGGCAATATATCTTGTTCAAGTTGAATTGAAACTTAAACTTTTGTCTTTATAAATGCACAATTCTTTTTCTTGTCATCAATTGTGTTTTCCTCCATGTTAGTTGATATTAAAGATAACTATTTTCGGTGACAGGCCATTTATTGATTTTTTTAAAAATTTAATATTGATATTTTTCAACTTAATGCACACAACATTTTTTATTAGAGTAGGTATCACACCAACCAGGTTAGTGCACTAAAACATATATATAGTCAAATTCCATTCAATTTCATTTATGGAAAGGGGGGGGGGTGATAAAATTTGGATGTAAATGAAATTTCATCTTTTCTTTTTATGAATGTATGATTTATTTTCGTTTGTGTAATCCATTGTTTGTTTTCTCTCCAGATTACTTCAAATTAAGGTTACTATTTTTACTGACAGACCATTTATTTTTTGACAATGTTTTTCAAATTAATCTGTTCAATATTGCTCATCTCTAAGGATATAAAAACAGCCGTCTTAAAGAATCACACATCAATATGGTGGGTTTAATATCGGGTTTTAAATTATCTTTCACAAAAAAGTTGAAAATTTTATTTAATGTTTGTTCCATTAGTTTTTCCTATTATTGTGTTTCCACCTGGTTTTTTTTTTTTTTTTACATGGTTCAAATCTGAGATCTGATAATTGGTTGATTATCAAAACTCTAGGTTGATCTACTTTTCTATGAATCGGATTAAAAAAATTCAACCTGTTTCTGAATTTTTGAGATAGGGAATGAATCTCTGTATTATTTCAATTATTCAGACTACTGGTCTCATCTTGAGTGTTATCCATTCAATGTTTCAGTTGATGTAACCTCTGACCTTTTTCAGATGTATTTTCTTTAATTTATGAATCCATAGCATAATGGATAAAGTAATTAGTAAAATTCAGTTGTTTTTTTTTTGTTTTTACATAGGCGTCACCACTTATCAAGGCCGAGAGACCACTCAAGAATAAGTGTTAAAGAGTGAACAGTAGTCAAAAGGGCAGTATAGTAATCGATAGTAATGGAAGTTCGGTAAATTTGTTAACCTAAGTGGAACGGCTCATCAGAAACTTGTTTACGTTGGACTTGAAGACAACCATATTATAGACAGCTTGAAAGCAGGAAAATGGAAGACAATTACACAGACGTGCAGTTCTAAGAAAGAAGCTTTGTTCATGGAATCTACGTTTAGGTTTAGGCACAGATAAAGAGTGGGGGGGAATTATTGATAGTGTTTTCAGCTAGACGAGTGTTTCTTGTGGAAGTTTGGCGAGGGGGAACCATAGATTGAAGCTCAGTCGAACACTTTCCATGAAAATAACGATAAAGCAGAGACAAATTTGCAACATCTCTTCTGTGAGATAGAGGTTGCAGCGAAGAGAAAAGAACATCTTCTACGAGGCTACGAAGTCTATTTTGAACCCTATCAAGGCAGGACAAGTCTTTTCTGGCAGCTCCTGCCCAGATTTTGTATATTTTTTTCAAAGGGTAGTGGGATTTAGCACAATTTTTAGATTAGTTATTAATGCTTCCATTATGATTAATTTTTATTTATCACTTTTTTTTTTTTTTTTTTTTTTTTTTACATAGGAGTAACCACTTGTCAAGGCCCAGAGGCTACTCAAGGATAAGGGTTAATGAGTGTACAGTAGTCAATAGGACAATATTGTAGTAATCATTAGTGAAAATTTGGTAAATTGGATTACTTAAGGGAACGGCTCATCAAGTCCATTTTAAAAGATTTTTCACTTATCTGAAGCCTGTATTTTTAGCTGTGAACTGTGAAATTTGGTTTCTGAATTGATGCGATACATGACAATTTTTCTACTTTCCAACAAGTTTTAAACGGTTATAATTTGGTGACTAATTGAGCAAGCTAATTTTATACCATTGTTTATGTTTTGCAATGATCTGCATGTGTTATTAGATGCAATGAAAATAAAATGAATTTATTATGCTGATATAAAAAAAATATTGAGGTAAATTCACATCTTATCTACCAAAAATGGTGTGAAACTGGTTAATTTTTCTATATACGACAACATATACACATTTTGTTTTGTATTATGAAGGCTTTGCACTTCCTCAAAACCAGACTTGGCAGTGAAAGAAATTAAAGCTCAAATGTGATAAGAGTGAAAATGCATACATCCCAAACCGAAAGGAACCACATTGAGATTTTTGAATTTAAGTTTTTAATAAGGCAGTTAGAGGACCGTTTCATTAAGGAACAGAGGAGAATATATATAAATAAATAAAAATTTAATAAAATGAAAATAGAAAAATATATATATATAAGGTCACTAATTATTTGCTTTCACACGAGGGCAGAATTAGACGTGAGGCTGACTTTTATTCTGATGAAAATCTAGCTCACCAAAAAGGGACACTGGATAGTAGAAAAATTAATATTGTCTTATTTTCTCAGTGTAGAAAATTTTCTCCTTCACTAACAGAGAACAGAAAAGATGAAATGTAGTATCAGAATTTCTATAAACCAAAACGGTCAAGAAAAATCTGAACATGTTATGATAATTCGTATTATTTCGATTATTCCGACAATTGTTCTCATTTTGAGTGTTATTTTCGCAACTTTTCATTAAGCCTTCTTTAAATGTATCATGTTGAAGTTGGGAATTTGCAAGGACCTAATGGTTTATATGGCATAATCACGTTGATACACCAGATTCCACTGGATCACTGAAGTTAAGCAACATTGAACCTGGTCAATATTAAATGGGTGACCATTTGGGACTGCCAGGTGCTGTATGCGTTCTCTGCTTATCTCCGTATTGTTTCCAGTCATCCTGGACTTTTCCTTGCCACTGGACTGAAACAATACCGATTCAGGAGAGGTGTGGTTGTAGATTGCGCAACCCTTGCCTCACAATTTATACATGCAGCTACCCCCTACAAGGGGTATCCTTTGTTTTTCGAGACTGAACGGAGGCATCGGATGGTGTAGTGGATAAAGTACTTGGGAAAATTCACTTCAAGTTCAATCTTCAGCACAGGCGACACTAAAAATACAATTGTAAATTACTTTGACCTAGTCATGACTACCCCTGTGGACTAAAAAGGTTGCATTCAAAATTCTAAGCAGATGTCTAAGTTCAAGAAGATCCACCTGAAAAAGGTTGGAGGTTACATTATCTGAAATATTGTAAAAATAACACTGAAGATGAGAACAGTAATCCAAGAATACAAATAATATGAATCATCAATACTCATCTAAAAAATTCAGTAACATCTTATGATAGAATAAAAAAAAATAAAAGAAGAAAAAATATTTACCAGTTTTTCTTTATTTGTTATTCCTGGCTCCCCATCTAAGGGGCCTTGGTTGGGATCTGAAAAATAGAATAGAACATAAGATTAATCATTAATATATATATATTACAATAGAAAAATGTGCGCATGAAAAGTAATACAGTTAAGCTTAAACATGGATAAGTAAAGGACTACTTGTTAAAACTGGAAAAGAAAAGGATAAGATATTCTAGTAAAAAATATAATAAATTTATAACTTAAACTATTGAAGCACTAAAAATTTTTTTTAATTCAATTCATAATATATAATCAATTCTTAGTGCTTCAATATTTTAAGTTATAAATTTATTATATTTTTTACTAGAATATCTTGTCCTTTTCTTTTCCAGTTTTAACAACTAAGTCCTTTACTTTTCCATGTTTAAGCTTAACCATATTACTTTTCATGCTTGGATGTTTCTATTGTAATCTATGATTTTTCCAGGCTTCTAGTAAATTCACTTGTTCTTTGTTTGTCTGCTTTCAATAAAATTCCCCCAATTATTTCCCTTTCATTCTTTCTATTTCACTTGTTACTTCTCTTTTCGCGAGAGCAGTGAATTGGTAGCAACAGTAGTCGCTTCAGCGACTACTTTGCTCACCTCCTTATGTCTTTTTACGATTTTGAACACCAGTAAATTCATAACTTTTGTTTTACTGAACGAAAATTGAAATCTTTTTTTTTCACAATACAGCTGAGAAGGTGATCTATAAACCTATAAACTGGAATAATTGTTTGAAATTTGGTCGAAAAATGAGTGAACGGTGAAGCTTTAAAGCAGTTCTAAACAACTAAATGTTTGACTGATATATGCATTATTGTGTGTGAAAAAAGACAAAAGGAAAATAAATTAAACACCGGAATAAATCATTGTTTTTCCTTTGGTCTTTTCGCACATCTTGTCTCCATGACATTTCATGATATATATTTTATCCTTTGTATGTGTTTATAGATTAAATATTGAAATAACATTAAAAACAAGACGTTTTCTGATCTAATGATTTTTCGTAGCTGAAAAAGAATTCGAAATAGAATAATATGGACATGCCAATTTATTGATCCTTTTATTAATTGGATGATAAGTTACAGAACAGATCAATAGAGAACTCCTGTTCACATCTCCCTACAGCCATGAAGAGAGAGGCCCCGATTGGATTATTTATCTATTTCAAACATGCTCACTTTTCTAACATGTGGTCTAACTAAACCAATACTTTATCTATACCATCTTTATGCAGACAAAAGATTTTCTTTTTGTTTTAAAAAAAGTCGAGTTGCAAAGTCAAAACGTGTAAGGTGCAACCAACTTCTAGGATTCCAAAATATCAGATTTCAGATTTTAAAGTCTTCCAATATTTAGACATGATTTTTCAAAGATTAAACATATTCAACCTCTAACTCTTAGTATTCTTACAAGTCTGACTTTTTCAAAAACTTAGACATCTTAATTCCACCACCCTGTTCTTACGTTTATTAACTTAAAACATTATTTACAGTGTATACAATATAACATTAAAACAATATTTCATAGTGTATACAATATAACATTAAAACAATATTTCACAGTGTATACAATATAACATTCAAACAATATTTCACAGTGTATACAATATAACAATAAAACATTATTCACAGTGTATACAATATAACAATAAAACATTATTCACAGTGTATACAATATAACATCAAAACAATATTTCAGTGTATACAATATAACATTAAAACAATATTTCACAGTGTATACAATATAACATTAAAACAATATTTCACAGTGTATACAATATAACATTAAAACAATATTTCACAGTGTATACAATATAACAAAAAAACAATAGTCTGAAAATTTATAATTTTAATTTGCTTTTAAGTGAAAAGGAAACTTGAAAGTAAATTTAATATTGTCCCAAAACTTTTTTCTTATATTTAAAAAATAAAAAAGTTCTTTATCCATAATTCCCCATATATTAAAAAAAAAAAGAAAAAAAAACAAAGAAAATCTGTATGACTTACATACCCATGACAAAACAAAAATATTCCAAAAATCACTTAAATTGATCAAATAGTTTTATTTTTAAATAAGAAAATCAAATTTTATGAGTATCTGAGAAGTGACTGTTTGTGCGGTAGTTTGAAAATTAATCTCACGAAACAAGGGAGATAGCTCAATAATAATTCATACTAGATTTATGTTTTAATACCTAGGTATTCCCATTAATTGCTTTAAAATGATTTTCTTTATAAAAAAAATCTACTTGATCAATTTACATGATTTTTAGAAAATGATATTTTCATTTTGTCACAAGTACGTACATCATACAGATTTTTCTTTATTTTTTGTTTTAATATAGGGGAAATTCTGACCAAGGGCCAAAATAAAATTATGGCACAATATTAAATTTTCTTTTGGCTCTTTTTCTTGAGAGATAATCAATGCCTCCTATAAAAGTTGTGAGTAATCTATAGTGAAGCATAGATTGCGCAATCCTAACCTCACAACCTCTAACCAAGAATTCAGAGTTCAGTATAACTACAAACAATGCTGGGATAAGTAGAAAAAAAAAAAACAGTATTATTTGCGGATTTTCCTTTTCAGATGCAATTCTATGCTACAAACTACATAGACATCACAAAAATAAATGCTCTAACAAGAAAAAAAGACATTTAGAATCAACCAATAAAAATCATTCCAGTAAAATCCAACTCCACTTAAGGCTTTAATCAGGAGAGATCTAGTTTCTTTCAAGAGTATAATAACTCATTAATAATAATGTCATTTTTCTTTTAACTTACTCTCCAAATTGTTTTTTTGTTGTTGTTTAACAAACTCCATAAAGAAGCTGGATGCTTGTGTACTATAAGTGGATACCTAAAAAGATGCATTTTAAGTAAAAACAATTGCCTGCAGTTTTAAAATTAGTAAAAATTACAAAAAATTATCAGCACTGCCCCCCCCCCACCATTTAGCCACAAAAGTCCCCAGGGGACATCAAATCCTGAGGGAAAATGAACAAACAACGCAGTTTTAGGCCTTAACAGCAGAAAGAAATCATTTCAAGTGTATTTTACTGGCAGTGGGTCACTTTAGTTCATGTGTTAACATAGGCAGGTTACACCGGCGTTTATATTTCACATTTAAAAGAGTACTCTTGGTAAATTTTAGTTCTACACCATGCAAAAAAAAAAATGACTAAGTCCCCCCCCCATCCCATTTAGTCCCAAAAGTCCCCAAGACCTTAACCTATTTAAATTTGAGTTCAGCACCATGCAAAACTGCTAAATAGACATATACAGAACATTTTGGACAAATATGGTAAAATAGTCCCAAAAATGGAGGGTTTTTATTAGCCCTAAAAGAGCCAAGAGTTATCGCAAAATATAGACAAACAAAATTATATAGAAATCAGTTAGTTTCAATTTTTCAGAAAGTTTTATAAAAATCCAAGACATGAACTTTTTTTTTTTTAAATAAGCACAAAAGTGTCACTTTTAGCCATTTTAACCCGAAAGGCACTCCTAGGGGGGCAACCGGAGTTTTCGCAGATAATCCGTTCTGTTATTTCTTTTTTTTTTTTTTTTTTTTACTCATATCATGTTTGTGCAAAATTTTTTTAAATTCCAAGGCGTAGTTATTGAGAAAAGTGCAGACGGACGAACGGACAAGGGTGAATTTACAGGTCCACCTTCCTTTTGTCGAAGACCAAAAAAAAAAAAAAAAAAAAAAAAAAAAAAAAAAAAAATTATCAAATAGTGCAGTTTCAGTGATTCAGTTTATTCCATATGACCCACTGACTTATCTCCCTCATTTTGTTAGCTTTTGCTATTTCAAATTAGAAAATGGCAGATTGTTTTTTTTTTTTTCTTTTTTGTAAACAAAAGTTTAACAAGTCTACTTGACCATTTTTCAGAATTTTTGGCAATTTTAATAATTTCGACATAACACATAAGTATGTACTAGTGTTTTTACTTAAAATGATTTTGTAGATTTCTACTTATAATGCACAAGTGCCGGAAGCTGTCTCTACTGCTCCAGTTATGCCTTTCTCTTTACTGCTTCCATTATTCTTATCATTATCAAGGATGTGCAGAAAGATTTACTTGAACTCTCTACAATTATTTTATATATACAACATAATTGTAGGAAATAAATAAGAAAAACAAATCACTTATTAGTTGCAATTCATTTTTTGTTTATTAAACCCCTGATTTGATTTAACATTTTTTAAAAACACATACATTGTTAAATAGTTTGTTTTTTTTTTGTTTGTTTTTTTTTTCAATCATGGAAATAAAATGATATTTCTCTACCGATTTTCATAATTTCATATTTGGTTGAAAAAATTTACAAAAATCGTTAAAAATTTTCAATCCTGCAATTGGAAAAGAAAAAAGAAATAGTATACATGAGACAATATATGCCTATTATATTTTTTAAAAAGTCTAATCAAACTGTACAGATTTAATAGACGAAACGATAAATTGCAGCTATCTGTAAGTGATGTGTTTTATGCTACCTTTTTCCTACAACAATAAACCATCATACAACAGAAGTACTTGTGAACAGTCATTATTTATGTATCTCATAAATGAAAAAGATCCTGAAAATATTTTGTATTGATATCATAGTGATGATATGAAATTTTACCTATAAATAAATAAAATAGAATGGTGTGGAAAATTCATGATATCTGAGTTTCAAGAGAATTTTTTTTAAAGAAAATTATATTTTTGTGAAATTAGTACATAAGTACATAAATCATTAAAAATAAAAACCATTTGTAATATGATAATCTGTTAAAACTATAAAATAAAAATTGTTTAATTACACTTTTAAGATGCAACTTTAGTTCACACTAGATCTGTTTGACTTGGGGGGGAAAAAAAAGTTTTTCCAATATTTTTAATAGTTTTTGTTGCTTCACCTTTATCTTTTGTGCTGTTGGAGAATTGCTATTTTAGTTGACTTTGTGGGGATAAAATATATATAGAAAGAGGTTAGTGTTTAATATAACTTTTTTATGCAAATATTATGCAAAATCATGTAAAATATCTGCATGAATATAATTACATGTAATATTTAAGATGATCAACCTATAAGAAAACCAAAAACTAATGCGGAATTAATTAAAATGAATGTTTAAAAGAATATGCAAATTAGATCGTTTGCAGATGAATACAATTCCACGGCCCATACATAACAAAGTTGTATTTTCTTTTTAAATAAATAGAAAAAAAAGGGGTTTTAATATGAATATCAATACACAAAAAAAAAACATTTATAGAAATATATGTGTGTGTACAAATAATGTATCTAAGAAATAAAAGATGAGAATTAAAAGTTAAATAAAACTTTATATCATTAGAACAATAAGGAAAAGGAGAAAAAATACCCTCTTTATGCCATGGCATTTTGAAGTTAAATGTTTAAATTCTTTTCATTTCAACATCATGGCACCGAAAAGAAAAAGAATATTCTAAGAAAACGTATCAAGTCAAAATATTGATTTTAAAGAAATAAATGCTTGTTTTACAAAATCTTTACATTGTAATTTGGCTTTTAAAGGTATAACACACACACACTGGTTGCATACTTTTGTTTCCTGTAGGGAATCAACCAAAACTTGTGTTTATTAAAAAGTGCTCGATGAATGAACAGAGTTTGTTTATAGTATTTATGCAAACATTATTGGCTACAAATGTTTCTGTAGCGCTTCTATTCAGAGGGCACCACTTTGTCCGGCCAGAGAAAAGTCTATTCTAAAACCAAAATCAAGATACATTGATAGATATAAATGTGTTTTTTTTTTTGTTTTTTTTTATATCTCGACTAACTAACGAGCACATGGGTATAAGTGGTTGATATGGATAGGGGAAGAAAAGGTGAAAAATACTAAAGAGAGGAAGAGAGGAACAGGTTCAGCAAGTTTGGTCAATTAAATTCCTTATCTATGACCAGCTAATGGCAGAGAGAAATCATTTCAAGTGTATTTTACTGGCAGTGGGTCACTTTAATTCATGTGTTAACGTAGGTAGGTTACACAGGCGTTTATATTTCACATTTAAAAGAGTACTCTTGGTTAAAAAGGGAAAAACATTACATGAGAGATGGAGATGTATTCATTCTTTTTGACGACTCTTTTCCTCATCTTTATAGTTGTTGTTTCATCGCGTCTCGTCCAACTCATCCTCTGGCCTGCTTCTGGGTTGGATTGAAACCGCTATCTTCAGGGCCCGTTGCATAGTCGATAGAAGCGTTGAATATGTACAGTTCCAGGTGAGCATTGTCTGAAGATAGTGGTTTCAATCCTACCCAATAGCAGGCCAGAGGATTAGTTGGCTAAAAACGTGGTGAGACAACAACTATGGAAGGCAGTAATTACAGGTGGACCCAAAAAAACGGGCCCCAACTCTAATTAGGCTCCGTTTCTTAGTGTTTTGTCCGAATGAAATGAAACTTTGGTCATGACTAGTTTATTATATTCAAAACATCACATCAAAACACTAGGGTCTTTGCCCTTTTTTTTTCTCCGTTGGCTGTAAAATGCTCAGAAAAACACTTGAATGTCCTGTTTTTTTGGGTCACCCTGTACTAGGGATACAGTTACAAGACTCAGCATTCCTATCCTGCATGGTTAACCACTTGAAGGCCAGAGGAGGAGTTGGCTGAAACGTGGTGAAACAACAACTATGAAGACGAGGATAACATTCACAAAAA
Source organism: Euprymna scolopes (assembly GCF_053919585.1). Lineage (NCBI taxonomy): Eukaryota > Metazoa > Mollusca > Cephalopoda > Sepiida > Sepiolidae > Euprymna > Euprymna scolopes. The sequence goes on from NC_136518.1 coordinate 52,000,242, forward strand.
AGAATGAATACACAAATTGTGAAGCCTTATCTCAAAGGATTTAAAAAAATAAAATAAAATAAATAAATAAATAAATAAAAAAATATATAAGATCATGGAGATATTTCTAAGTAGCTACAGAGCTACCTCAAATAAAAATTGCCCCTAAGAAAAAAAAAAATAAAAATAAAAAAATAAAAAATAAATAAATAAATAAAAAGCCCCCTGCTGAATTATTAGTGGTCCCACCATGCCTAATACTTATTATTTTTTTAATTAATGGCCATCCAATGTGGAAAGTGGCATACTTTTATAGAAAACTCAGCATCCATCTTCCGATAACATTTTGAATATACATACACAATTTGATAAACATATGCACATCATCTACATAAGTTATCACTCCTATCAGAACATGGATACAAATATTTACTCATATTGCGTACATACATAGACATATGCATCCGCATGTATGCAAATACACACACACACACACACACATATATTTACATGTATGCAACTTCAACAACAACAAGCCAAGTATGTGGGGGTCCCCCTTCATGAGTAAAAAATTTACTTTCACCATGACTAATGTTTGTGTAAAATTTTAAAAACATCCAAGGCGTGGTTATTGAGAAAAATGTGGACGGATGAACGATTTGGGGGTGATTTTACCCCTATAATGCATCCTGGTGGTTGTGGGGATGGGATGGGGGGAAACCAAAGTTATCCCGGAAAATCAGTTCTGGCAAAAATTTACTTTCACCATGATTAATGTTTGTGCAAAAATTGTTTTAAAATCCAAGGTGTGATTGAGAAAAGTGCGAACAAATGAATGGAAGTGAATTACTAGGTCCATCATGTTTATATACCTGTTTGTTGGTCTCCCGACAAAAGAGGTCATCTTAAAACTATGTATATACATATTCTCCTTATGCTCTTTGGTTAGCGGAGATATAAAAACAAAAACATTTATATATATCAATGTATCATGATTTTAGTCTTAGAATTGACTTTTCTCTGGTCTGACAAAGTGATGCCCTCTGAAACATGTATGCATATATGTAGCCAATAATGTTTGTATAAATAAACATATATATAAGGCACTGTGTGTACGAGTTGATTCCCTATGGATTTTGAAACAGCTGGGCCAATTTTTCTTTTTTTTTTTTTAATTTCACACAAATGCATTTTATGGATTTGAGAGTGTTCTTAGGTAGGTTAAGTATTGAAAATTTATAATTGAAAAAAGTCTTATTAAGGAAGGAACAGTCTGATTTTGACCAAAGTCAAAACTCTTATGCAGTCTAACAGCACAAATGCTTTTGAGAAGATTTATCACTGCGCAAGCGAAAGGCCTGGCACATAAAAATCAAGAATAGGTTCTTTATCAAAGACAGAGGTGTGTTCAAAATTAATGTTTCTGTTTAGGGCACCACTGAACCATGAGACTTGACTTTTGCATTTTAAACTTGAATTCAATTATATAAAAATTTAATAAAATCAACAGTAAGTTCGCTACAGTGCCATACAATGTATTGAAAAGTAAGTCACTGCAAGGAGGCATGTGAAGCTTCCTTCTAGTGCACTACAGTGAGTCCCTGACTAGAGCAGGCAATCAATCGATTTGATTGAATAATGGTTGATTTCATTGATTTTGATGACAATAGACAATAGACGTATTAGAAGTGTGAAACATTTATTGGGGTTCATTCAATCCCAGTAACGTTGGTGCTAGACACCATAAATGACAAATTTTACCTCGTTTGAACAGATCAAATTATTTTTGGATGATAGATAATTTGTATTAATCAGACTACCATTCCCATCTTAGTTATTTTCTCAATGTTTTGATCAATGTAATCTCCGACCTTCTAATTCGAGAATGAAGCTAGCTAAGAAGAATGTGAATAGCTAATCTATTTATCTATAAAGTTAAATTGTGTGTGTGTGTGTGTGTGTGTACATTTCCCTACAAAACTACTCCATCAATTTTCAATCTACAGACTCGAGATTTGACATAAGGGGTATTGAGATTTGAGAAAATCTTTTTAAATCGTTTTCGGCCAAAAATTAGGCTGTCAAGTTGTCATAGTTCAACAATTTGACCTTTGAAAACTCTACGAAACTCCTTTGCCAATTTCAGGTTTTAACACTTGAAATTTTAGATGTAGGTTACTTGGACATGGATCAAACTTTTTAATTTGATTTGAGCCCAAAACAATAAATGCTAAAATTGAGATCAAGGTTTAAAGAAATTTTACCTCTGCGGTCTATCAAATTATTCAGCCGAATTTTTAAACATTTGAAATTTTACATACAGTGTATTCAGACATAAGGCAAGCTTTTTTTAATCAGTTATCGGTCGAAAATTTGGCTGCCAAGGGGTCAAAGTTCAAAAGATTTGACTTTTGCTGTCTCTAGCAAATTATTCAGCCAATTTTGGGTCTAAACATTTGAAATTTTACATACAGGGTATTCAGACATGCAGGAAGCTTTTTAATCAGTTCTGGGGCGAAAATTTGGCTGCCAAGTTGAAAGAGTTGACCTTTGTAGACTCTACCAAACCCCTCCGCCAATTTTGGGGCTAAACACTTGAAATTTTAGATGTAGGTTACCTGGACACGAGTCAAACTTTTTAATATATACATATAAAGTTATAAACAGTACATAGAGCCCGAGCAAAGCTGGGCTGAACTGCTAATAGCAGAAAAAGCTAAAATAGAGACAAATTTCCAAATTTGAGCACTCCCTAACCTGACGACCTAGAGGTTCCAAGTTCATCCAGTTCATTCTACAAAAATTACTTTTACTTAGGATGTTGGCAACCTTCATGTAATCTCTCTCGTAAGTATCCAATGTCTTTATAAAAAGAATTCCAACTGGAAAAATATTGGAGAAACCAATATCAACAATAGAATCGCCAGATTTATATGATATAATTGTAAAAAAATGTTTTTCTGAAACAATCATTTTTAATTTTAGTCAAAATTAAGAGAAAGACGGTGTGCACATGGAAGAAAGAAACAGGAAGTCATTCTTTAATGGAATAAAAACATTTTACTCTCCTGTCTCCTTCATAAATTGTTTGAAGTTTAGGTTAACATTTTCAGAGAAAACTGTCATTAAATGGGAAAAAGACAAAAGAGTATGAAACGTATAAGAGAAAAAAGGAAAAAAGAGGAAAGAGAAAAAGTGAGAAAGCAATAGAAATAAAATCCATCCGAACATTGACGACAAAATAAGGAAGTAAGGTTCTAGCGATGTGAGAAAGAAAAAGAAAAACGACAAAAAAAAAAAATAAATAAATAAATAAAAAAATAATAATGGCAGGTCACACCCCTGAATTTTCTAGTTAAAAGACAGGGTTATGAACTTGAGTTATCTCTTTTCCATAGCCTTCTTCTTGTGACTTCTCCATAAAAAGATGCTGAATTTATTTTTCCAGCCTAGTTTTCATTTCAGTGTTTCACTTTTAAACTTGCTTTTATCTGTTATTTTTAAAAATATATCTTTACTATAAAACAGGGTTTAATTTTTTTTTTAAAGTAATTCCAAAACCATTCTGAAACCCATGTCACTCTAAATCAGCGGTTCTCAACCGGGGGCGAATCGCCCCCTAGTGGGCGAAAATCAAATTTGGGGGGGGGGGGGCGATTTTCAATCAATTTTATCTGCTTGAGTAATATTAAACCTGACATTGAATTTTTAGCGAAACATCACCAATCTCAGGGCTCACACTAGTTAGACTTTCTACATTTCTTGTAAATTTGCAATAAAATTATTTTTAATTAATTTGTTTTCCATTTGCATGTACAAAATGTTTCTAGTGTTGGTTAGTCATAATTACAATATTTGTTATTTATTCTTGGAGGTGATTATGAATTAACTTAAGTCAAAAATAGCTTTTGGGGGCGATAGCCGGGAAAAGGTTGAGATGTATGTACATTCACCTAACAATTTAATGGAACAAAACATACCGTAAAAATTGAGTATAACTTAAAAATCCTATCTACAAAATAGCACGGCCCGTATCCTGCATAAGTACCAAAACCACACACACACACATTCATTCCATTACGTGAATTTACAAAAACAAAAACACAAAAAACAGTTAGCGTTAATCAAGTTTTCATTATTATAATTGTTGTAAAATACTTTATTTGCATTAAATTAGTTTTCATTTAAAAATAAATTTTAATTATATAATATTTATTTGTTTATTAAAAGCTCAAAAAATTATATTGAGAAATAGAATATTGTTTTATGACCAAAAATTATAAGGGGGTCCACCAAGAAAAAAAAAAAGGGAAAAGGGGTCCATGGTCAAAAAAGGTTGAGAACCGCTGCTCTAAATAATTTAGATGACTGAAATATGATATTTTATAAAAAAAATAAATAAATAATTACAAAAAGAAAAAGACAGAAACTGAGGAAAAAAATAAATAAATAAAAAAATAAATAAAAAATAATAATTTAGCCATATTGCATTTTCTTTTTGTTCACATGCCCTGTTCCGAATTCATAGCCATGGATAGTCATAAAAACAATGTAACAAAATCGTTTTCAGGAAAAATGTTATAATAAAAATGAGCTGGGATAATTTTTTTAAATGAAAATATCAAGTAATAATACAATTTTAATTGATTACTGAAAACCATCAAACACTTTGAATAAAACAAAAAAAAAATATATATATATATATATATATATTTATTTACATTAGTTTGAAACCAGTTTCAATTAAAATTAAAACGTAGTTTATGACTGTTTGGTACAAAGAGAATCACTCCACTGATGGCGGCCTACCACAAATTCAGAGTAGGCAGAATGAGCAAGAAAATTCAATGTCAGCAATAATTTTTGTGATTGTTTACATTGAGTTTTTTTAAACCAACGCATTTCAGGTGAAAAGATTACATGCTTAGATGTCGTGATGAAATTAGTATAAATTCAAAAAATTACAAAAAATGATCCAATTAACAAAAATCATCTACAACAGAGCACTACATTGTGAGTGAAACAGTTGCATTTGCGAGTGATTTTTCAAAATGGCGACTAGAAATAATGAAACACTTATCTTTTGGTGATTGTATTTCTTTCACTGACAATCTTCCAAAGCTCACTACTGAGTGAAAAATATCTTTTCAACCTTTTTTGATAAAACAAAGTTAAATTATTTAAATGAAAGTTTAATAGAATATACTTTTTTTTTTTTAACGACGGCTGTTTAAAAAAAACATCTGAAGAAATTATGTTTATACCTTCAAGTATCAACATAAAATGTGTATATTTAGAATTACATTTATTAAAAAAAATACAAAAAAAAAACTATGTACATAATTGTCACAGAACAAAGATGTCATATTCCAAAAATCATGTGGATTTGGTTAGTAAACAAAAATATTTAGTTGTTAAAAGGTCAACTAAAAATAAATTTGTCCATAGAGCCCTGTACAATTACGTTCAGTTTTAAAAATGGCGGACCCTTAATCAATTTAGTATAAGGTTATCTCCCTTGTTTGTCATTCAGAATTAGTCGCACAACTCTTCCATATTAAAACATACAATAAAAGTCAATAATTCAATAAATTATTTTTAATTGTAATTATTTTTCTACTTAATTTTCGTAATTTTTGGAGCTTATACTAATTTTGCCATGACATGTAAGTACCTAAATCATGTTTTAATTAAAAGATCACCAATGTAAACAAACACCCTTTTATTTTTTTATTTTTATTTTTTTTTTCCACACGGAAGTTGAGAAGTGGATGACCAGTCAAGTTTGTATAAAATAAGGCCTTTGTTTACAAGACGATGAAATGACCCACATTTGAGTTCTATTTAAAAACAACATCTTGGATTCATAAACATGGCAGGAGGAAGGAAGCAACCGTTATTGTTTTGTTGTTTTCATTTGTTTAGAGAATATAGATTGTATAGCGCCATTGATCAGACTAAAATAATATTTCTACCAAGAATGGAGTGACCATTATAGGCATAAAACCTTTTTTTAACCCAAAGTTATATTACGTTAATTATTTGTCTTTATAAATTGTAATATGAAACTATGAATTACTAAAGATAGCACAAGTAAATTTCAATAAAATATATGCTGTCTAGTATCAGCTAATAAATCTATGTTTCATTAGTATTAATTATTTTACCAAATTTAAAAAGATAACACACTAGCATTTGATTTTATTTGAATACATTTTATACAAACTAGTGGATTAGAGATATTTTAATAAAAAAAAATAAAAAGTTCTGTTGAAAGACAAGATCGAATGAAATCGGTATAAAATAAATATTCAAATTAAAAGAAAACAGATTTATCATTTTAGAGCAATTTAAGAGTGTGTAGCAAACAAGAAAACAATTTTTAGGTAATCAAGGCATTAAAAAAAAATATGAAAATATTGACAAAAAATTAAATTTTACGTACCCGTTATGGAATTAAGTTCCCATAAAAAATTTCACTTAATTTGACAAAGTAGTTTTTATTTTTTGCGAGGGGGGATCATAGATTGGAGCTCAGACAAGCACTTGCTATGAAAATAACAATAAAGCAGAGACAGATTCGCGACGTCTCTTCTTTGAGAAAGAGGTTGCAGGGAAGAGAAAAGGACATCCCCCACAAGGCTGTTACGAAGTCTATTCTGAACTCTGTCAAGGTAGGATGAGGTTTTTCTAGCAGCTCCTGCCCAGATATGACAGCAATACTCCAACCTTGGACGTACCTGGCTCTTATATACGTAGAGAATTGCATCAGCAGGTAGATATCTACTGGATCGAAAGAAGGATCCCATCATTTTTTCAGCAATCTTGGCAACAGATTTGATATACGGATTCCATTTTAGATCAGGAGTAAAGGTCAAGCCCAGAAGCTTATCAAAACATGGAGCTTCTCAAAACAATTGATGCCATATGGGGATCAGAACGTGGATGATGTAAAGATAGAAGTTTGGTTTTAGATGCATTAAAAGTAACCAGCCACTTTTTCCCCCCATTGTACCACATGAGGAGAGAGAATCAGAGAGAACTTGGTGTTGCCATAGATGGTAGTGTTGTCAGTAAAACAGTCTACGAATGATGTAAGGATGTGATTTGGAAGATCAATGATGTAGATCAGGAAGAGAGTTGGACCCATCAACCACTACTCTTATGAACCTATCAGAGAGAAATGATTTAATTGAAAAGACATTTCCAGCTACACCATAGCTAAAGATCTTCTGAAGTAGAACTTTATGCCATATCCTATCATCAAAGGCCTTTGATATGTCAAGAGCAATTGCCCTAGAAAGGAAGCCTTCATCAAGGGTTTCGCTAAACAAAGTTGTCTTATAATTTTATCAATACAGATATTTTGGCCCAAGTCCAGAATTCAACCAAATAATAACAGTAATAAAATACAGAAAAATCTTTATGGTATACGTATCTGTCAAAGAAAGAAAATGTCATATTCCAAAAATTATGTAAATTGATCAAGTATTTTTTTAATATATAAAATCATTTTTTTTTTTAACGATTTTTAGTGATTAATAAGAAATTTTTATCATTATAAGATTAATTTCTATTTCTATAACCGTTATAAATGGGGAGGTAACCAGTGATGAATTTTAAATATGGTGCAGCGAGACACTAATAAAATTTTATTTTTTTAGTTAAGAAAAAAAAAAAAAAAAAAACTTGATTAATCGGCACTATTTTGGGATATGAAATTTTTGTTCTGTGACGAGTCCATAGAATGATTTTTCTGAACTTGTTTTTTTAATAAGTTGAATTCTGAACTTGCACACAAATTTTTTAAAATAACCCCTAAACTATTAATGACAATAATTTGTTGTTTTAAACTTTTCAGCTTTAAGATGATTGCCATTAAATCATGATCATAACCAAAATTAGTTGTAGTTTTATAATTTGGTTCAATTCATAATTTAATGACAAAAGAGTACAGTAATAATTTAACCTAATTATTACGATGCTGTTAAGCAGTCAAATTATTAACTGAACCAAATTCAAGAAAACAAAGTAAGCCTAATATTCAATGGAATAAACACGCCCTTATCTTAGTGGTTTAATTATAATTATAGCACAACGGTTCTTCCATAACATAACAAGCAACTTTTCCATGATTAAAACTAGTAAGATTAGAAAGTAAAAAAATGGTAATGTCGCTAAACAGGAGTTGCGGGTGATAAGAGCAAAATAATGCATTCAAAATGTTTCTTATCTTAAACTTTATTACATGAGGAGTCATTTCGAATAAAAACCTTATTTATTTTACCCTTATGAACAAAAGAAATGCACATTTAAAATGTGTAAACAATTTAATCGTGTGAGAATCCAACATGGCCGCCCATGACCAGGCCATAAACACAAAGCAACCTTGACCTTGTTGCGATAAAAAACCAACTTTGAGTGAAACGAAACGAAACGAAGAAAGTTTCAAGTTTTGGAAACGGTACTTAAAAGATTTTTTTTTTTTTTTTACGACAAATCAAAGCTGACTAGTCGGAACATGAGAATTTAAACAACTTATTTTTACTTGTGTTGAATAAATGCAAGTAAAAAACCATGACAAATAATTTAAACAACTTTTTAGGGTGAACGAACCTAGGCAAAACTGACTAGTCGGAGATGAGAATTTAAACAACTTTCATTTTTAATGTAAAATAAATGCAAGCAAGAAAAAAAAAAAAAAAAAAAAAAAAAAAAAAAAAAAACATGCGGTCAAAGTTCACCGTTACGCCAACTGAAGACGTCTCTACATTTTTCGATAAATCGACAACTTGAAAAGGTTTTCGGCTATGTTGAACATGAATATCGCAGGGAAAATTAGTGCAGACAAATAGTTTTCGAGATATAAATACCTGTATTATGCATCGTAATTTCTAGTAGTTTGAATCGGCCGCCATCTTTGTTCCAATGAAAATGGGATAGTCACTATCCCATTTTGTGTGTAGTTAAGTCTCCGAGATGCAAACGTTTATTCAACGTCATTTCTTTCGGAATAAACACGCACCTCCCTATGTTAAGAACGGCTTTCGGAATACCCCCCACCTTCCCATGTTAAGAACAGATTTCGGAATTGCGTTGAGTTAACTACAAAGATCGTCTGCTCACTCACTGCAGCGTGTACGCGCATGCTCAATATACCATTTCATCAAAACAAAGATGGCAGCCAAATAAAAACTACTAGAAATTACGTAACAAAGGTTATTTATATCTCGAAAACTTTTTGTCTGTGCTAATTTTCCCTGCGATATTTGTTTTCAGCATAACCGAAAACCTATAAAAGTCGTCATTTTTTAAGACATTGTTGAGGCGTCTTCAGTTGGCGTAACGGTGAACATTGACGAAACATGCAAAATAATTTAAACAATTTTTATATAAAATTATTTTTCCATATAATTTAGAATGACAAATACAAATAATTTAAATAACTTTTAAACAACTTTTTTGTTTTGTTGTTCTTGGCCTTCGGGCCGGAATCAAAGTGTAGTATCTGTTGTTCTGCAGATGATTGCTGCAATGCTGCATTGCTTCAGAGTGCTGCACTAAGATAATTTGTACCAGTCAATGGAGGGGAAACCCTCTATACTGGGACAATTATTATTTTTGGTAACCAGAGTGCCCCCTTTTTGCCTACTTTTAGGGGGGGGGCTGGTTTTTACCCAACATTAAAAACGGCCCTGTGCCTAATTTGCTTTGGTGGGGAAGCAAATAGATACAATATTAAACAACTTTTTTAAATACAATTTTTTTTAAATTTTAAATGACAAATACTATATGTAAAATAAATGCAAGCGATGCAACAAAAATAAAAGTTGCTTAAATTAAATGATTTGTCGTTAAGAAAAAAAAAAGATCACTGTAAAGTAAGTACCGTTTTAAAGATGGGAAACTTCGTTTCGTTTCGTTACACTATGTTAGTTTTTTATCGCAAGGTCAAGGCTGCTTTGTGCTTACGGCCTGGTCGAGGGCGGCCATGTTGGATTCTCACACGATTAAATTGTTTACACATTTTTAAATGTGCATTTCTCTTGTTTATATTAGTAACAAAAAATTAAATTTTTACTCGAAATGACTCCTCATGTAAAAAAATGTTTAAGATGAGAAAAATTTTGACTGCATTATTTTGCTCTTATCACCTGCAAACCATATTTAGCGACATTACCGAAAAAAAAAATATTGATACCATTAGCGGCTAAATAAATAAAATAGTTTTTATTTATTTTTAAAAAATAAATGGTTTTATGTTGAGGGGAAAGGCGTCACAATCACGTTTAGGAATTAATTTAAACTACTTTTGGTTCACACGAAAATAGTTATTTTATCTTTTATTATTTTTAAATAATCAACTCAATTAAAATGTTAATATTAAAGTAAAATCACCCCCCCCCCATGGCGGTCAATATTGGCTCAACTTACATATAATTAAACTCAGATTCCAGAAACGGAAAAGACATTTGTTACGTGTTTTTTATTTATTTATTTTTTTTTAAGTATTCTGTTCTAATGTTATTTATTTTCAATAGGTACCTCCAACGCGCGCCACAGTTTTACCCCCCCTGTATGTAACTGTAATTAATTAATTTATTATCTTCCTAACTTTTTTTACTATTTAAAAGAAGCTTCAAATAAACTGCTAATATTTTTTAAATTTTTTACACCTTACAAAATAATGAAAATGCGAGACAAAAATCATGTTTACATTATCGACGCATTAAAACAACGTTCCTATGTAGTAACGTGTTTTAAGCCGTTGACACATCTGTTTTAAAAATCTAGCAAAAAACAAATAAGTCATTTTCACCTGAAATTTTCGATATTTAGTCATTATTAAATAAACTTGCATATTAAAAGTAGGTTTCGTTAAATATATTAGATGATTTTTTTTAGGTGTTCTACACCCCCCCCCATTTCATGTTACGAAAACTGAAAAAAAAAATAAATAAATGTAGACCGATAAAAATTTTAACATTTTTTTAAAACTGGAAAGATCAAATAAATAAAAAATAGTTAAAACCCCATCATTTTTTTTCACTTAGCTCAAAGTTGTAAATAAAATTCGACATAAAATCATTATTATGTTAAATAAAATGAACAATTTTTCTTGATTTTTTTTCTTCGTAACATAATTATTTGAATTACAAAAAAAAAAAAAAAAAAAAAAAAAAAAACGAATTCTAAAAAATAATTATTTTTAAAAAGCTTTAAATGATATTAAATTCAAATATTACGCGATATGAAGTTTAATTCGATTTTGGGTTTGTATTACTGTACACAGATTCAAAAAACAAATATATAACAAATAAATGTTATCAAAGGCAAGATAAGTTACTTTTCTACCTAACTGGATATATTTTTCGTGTTTTTATTCAATGTAACATGTTTATTCAGCTCGAAAAACATGCAGTGTTTACCGATATGTATTGAAAAATTCAAAATGGCGCCCGACACTCTCTTTAACACGGTAAGTTCAGGAAAAGATGTTATAAATAATAAACTAGACAAAATACTGTTAGAAATTCGCTCATTATATGTTACCGTGACATAAGTTGACATATATTCGGTGTTTTTTTTAAATAGTATTTTGTCTAGTTTATTATTTATAACACCTTTTCCCAAACTTACCATGTTAAAGAGAGTGTCGGGCGCCATCTTGAATTTTCCAATACATCGGTAAACACTGCATGTTTTTCGAGCTGAATAAACATGTTACATTGAATAAAAACAAAAAATGTATCCAGTTTGGTAGAAAAGTAACTGATCTTGCCTTTGATAATATTTATTTGTTAATTATTTGTTCTTTGACAACTTTTTCGAATCTATGTGTACAGTAATACGAACCCGAAAAATCGACCAAAAAAAAAAAAAAATTCGTTTCGATTTGATTATTTAAACTGACAGAGGTTGAAATAAAAATTTGCGCTGTTTTCAAAAATATACGGAAGCCTGTAAGGACAAGCATTTATAGATACATGTATAAACAGAACAGGTTAAAATTAATTTTATCGTCTGTCGTTATTAAAAATCTATTTGCTTTACAAAGGGTAAGTCTTATATTATTTTTTATACATTTTTATTGTCCATTTTTTTTTATTGTATATTTTATTTATTCAGAAATTTCTGATAAATTTATCGTTTAATGTATAAATTTTGAATTCTTTGCGAGCTTTTTTCTTATATCTTCAAATCATTAAAACGGACTAGTTGTTTTTCGTAATATATGAGAAATTACTTTTGTGAACTTATGCACTTATTTTACAGTTCTAAAATAATAACGATAGTAAAATAACGTTATTTGCAAATAAATTTTATAGTACTAATGCTCTTCCATAGAAATTACAATAAACACACGAACTGATGACGTAGTACACAACATGTTGGAAGTACCTTATTTTCAATCATGCAGCCGGACAAGGTTTTGTTATTTTGGGTTTCAATGTGGTTTTTGTTGCTGCTTCCAGAGTTTTGGTCTACGAAATTTAAGAAATAACTGAATATGTGGCAGGGTAAAAATGTGGAACTGGCCACAACTTCCGTCTGACCTCTCCCTCCTCCTCATCATAATACCAAATGGGTAAATATCGATATCGGAATACCCTCACCAAAACACCGCTAAAAAATAAATAAATAAATAAATAAAATAAAAAATCGTCCGCGTGCATCAAACTTAAACATCGAATTGGAAACTCGAAAACAAAATGAAACCAACTTTATTTTTATTATTACCAGAAAGATTTTTATTTTATTTGTTATAATTTTAGTAAGAACGAATTACTCGTTATCTTTCTTACTAAAATGAAATAAAATTCTTTTATTTTTTTGTCCACGTACTTGAATAAAATTCACTGAAAGTGATAACACGACATTTTTTTTTTAAATCAAATATTAGGTTGGTGCAAAATAATTTTTTTTTTTTTTTTTTTTTTTTTTTAATCAGATATACGTATAAAAACATTTTTGCACCAACTTAATAACACGACAAATAAGAATTTTGATCTTGGTCCGAAACTTTTAATCTTTTAATTCAATGAGAATTTGCTAAGAATTTTAAAGCCATTAGTTTTTAGGCGTTAGCTAGTTCGTTTATCTTTCGTAAACAAAGCAATTTTAATCGTTTGTTAATAGTTACTTTTTGACTCTTCAAAGGCCTTTAAACTATCGAATAAAAAGTCATAAAATTCTTAGCAAATTATCATTTAAAAGATTGAAAGCTTTGGGAGCTTTTCATTCGCCTTCGGGCTAAGATCATAAAACCCTTGTTATTTGTCCAAGAAGAAATTTTTTGTTTGTTTTCAGTGAATTTTATTCAAAATTAATAATTTTGTTTCATTTTAGTAAGAAAGATAACGAAATAATTTGTTCTTACTAAAAAATAATAACAGGGGAAATGCATCTTTTCTGGTAATTATAAAAATAAAGTTCCTTTCATTTTGTTTTCGAGTTTCCTATTCGATGTTTAAGTTTGATGGACGCGGACGATTTTTTAGCAGTGATTTGACCAGAGTATTCTGATATCGAAAGTGTAGTATCTGTTCTTCAGATGCTGCCGCTGCCCTTCCATTTCTTGTTCTCATTCGGTGGAGGAGCAGTCCTTCACGACTGAAACCTTTTTATTTTTATTTTTGTACCTTTTCTCCACGTTAAAAAACGACCATGGTGTCTCACTCTGTCCCGTGGGGAGGCATTGTAAATAGGTACTCCCAAATGTCTATATTGTTCACTTTCTGGTTATGGTTAAAAGATGGGATCTGAAAATCCAGCCCCTCGTTCTGGGAAAGGTGGGTCTGTCACAGGTGCCGAGGGAGAACCTAACCCCTTAGAATAAACACGGCAAAAAATTAACCATTTCAACATTAAAAAAAAAAACAGTATAAGCAAGTTTTAGGGTTGTTATAACGAGGCGAAAGCGTTCGTAAGGGAGAAGAATATCTTAACAGAAAGACTCATCATGTACCTAAAAAAACGACAGAGATAGCTGTTTTCTAACTATTCTTTACTTTCACTTAAAAAAAAAAAAAAAAAAGATATCGTAAAACTTGAAAATACTATTTAAAGAAAAAGTGCATAAACACACAAAAAAAAAATCTAACTCTTCTATAATAAATCCCCGAAAATTCTTTAAACTGCTTCTTTCTTTAATTCTTTGAATTGCTTTTCTTTTTCTTTCTTTCTTTTTTTTTTTTTTTTTTTTTAAACTTATCTTGCCTTTGGTAGCATTTATTTGTTGTACATTTACACCTTTTTCCGTTTTTCTGTTGTTCGAAGTTAACAAGTCGGCACTTTATTTAAAGGGGATAGGTTCTCCCTCGACACCGGTGACAGCACCAGTCACCACGTAACCAACCTTTCGAACTCAGAAAGAGGCTGGATTTTCGGACCTAATCTTTGTACCAGAACCCAATTTCTATTTAAAAAAAAAAAAAAAAAATGGGAGGTTCAGTGAATCAACACTAGGCAACTCGAATTCCGTAGCAAACAAAAAATTCTTTTTAAAAATAAAGATAACGAAATTAAATATTTCATAAAGTAATATATTTTTAAATTTATTCTTATTTAAAACAAATTAAGAACAGTGAAACAATATTTTATTATTTGTACAAAAAATAATTAAGTACGATGCATTTTTTTTTATCTGACATTATTTGCTGCGGACTTCAAGTCACCTGTTATGATTTGCCGAATTTCTTTAATTTTTGCTGTATACGAAAGGTACAGGAAACCACGTCGAAAAAAAAAAAAAAGTAAACATTACTAGTAGCGACAAATTATTTTAAAAGGAAATACAGTTGTAAAATTAGTGTGTATATATATGTTCGTTTACTCAACGATTTGTGAGCTATTTGCGCTAAAAAAATATTTAATAGAAGAAATCGGTTCGCTTACAAAATAATTATTAAATTTTATCGATTTTGTTGTATCTGATTTTCCAAGCTGTGGCAGTAATTTATTGTCTGAGTTTTGCGAAGTTTTATTTTTTTAATAAACATCGTTTCATTATTTGTTTTGAAAGGGGGAAAAAACAATACACTCTTGTAATCTAACCAAGTGGTAATAATATTTTTAATTATTAAAATTAATTTTATTTCTTTATTAACAAATAAATAAAATGAAACTATTTACGAACCACATTTTTTTTCGGACTATTTTTGGTGCTTGTAAAGATAGAGTCGACAGATCGATGTTTTTAATATGTCATTTTAAGTAAAAACAATATTGCTTATTTAAATGTCGAAAATAGTAATTTATCCAAAAATTACGAAAATTCATTAAGTCGAACAACTGCTATTGTGTTCTTAGTAACAAAAAAAAATCCATCTCTAATATGGCTAAAAGAGTATGTCAGTTACTAAACTCGCGAAAAGGAGACTAAAGTATGTCCCCTGTATTCGCAATCTTGAAGGTATTTACATCTAAGGAAATGAAAATTCCTATTAACTAATTTTCTACTCGATAAATTTCCGTAATTTTTGGAGGTATTACTATTTTCGACATGAAAGTACTGTTTTTTGTTTTGTTTTTACTTAAAACCACATATTTAAAGAAATCTATCTGTGAACGCTTTTAACAAGCACCCCATTTTAATATTTTAGAATGGGGATCACTTTCCAATATAAATTTAACAAATAACCCATTTTTTTTTTTTTACCCATCATCGATTTTTCGGAAACTTAATTAAAAAATATGGAATCATTTTCTTTTCTTTTTGACAAGAGCATCAATAGCAGTATCAGAATTTTTGTAGGAATTTTTGACACCCCTAACACGAAACTGCGAATACAATATAAAAATCTCGTAATTTCTCTGTTAAAAGTGGGTTATTTATTTTCTTTATGGATTATACTTCCAAAATAAACTATTACAGTTGTTTTAAAAGTAATAAAAATATTTTTATTTTTTTTTTAAAACAGTAATGAATTTTCCGAACTCAATATTTTTCAATTTTTAAACTCAATATTTTTAAATTTTTAAATTTTAAAAATCTATCAAAATTTTTCTATTGATTCTATTTTTACGATATTTTCAGGGTCAATGTGAAATTTTATGTTCTTTCCAATAAACCGAATATAATATTTTAGACAAACGTTTTTTTTAAATTCACGCCCCCCCATTTTCACGCCCCCCCATTTTCACGCCCCCCCCCCATTTTGAAATGTCTATTAAAAAGTAAATAATTAATTTATGTTTAATAGGTTTATATATCACAAATTGAAGAGAAAAGGTCAATAAATAATATATTCAAATTTAAAACAAAAAAAAAAATCAGTTTTTTAGAAATTTACCTGTAAAGTCCGAAGTTTAAAACCTTATTTTATAAGAACACATTTTTTCTTTTTGTCTTTTTTTTTTTTTTTTAATGAAACCTTGGTCCTTGCTCCTTTAATTGAAAAAAAAATTAGGGCTTGAATTACATTTTTCGAGGAGTTATAAGCTTAGAAAGATAGGGGGTCGAATAATTTACGCCTCTCATTTTAAAATGTCTATTAAAAAGTAAATAATTAATTTATGTTTAATAGGTTTATATATCACAAATTGAAGAGAAAAGGTCAATAAATAATATATTCAAATTTAAAACAAAAAAAAAAATCAGTTTTTTAGAAATTTACCTGTAAAGTCCGAAGTTTAAAACCTTTTTTAAAAAAAAAAAACACATTGTTTTGTTTTGTTTTTTTTTTAAATAAAACCTTGGTCCTTACTCCTTTAATTGAAAAAAAAAATTAGGGCTTGAATTACATTTTTCGAGGAGTTATAAGCTTGGAAAGATGGGGTGGAATTATTCACTATTTTCACGAAATTTCTGACACTGCTAGAGCATCAACTGTTAAATTTTTACTTTAACTGCAACTCAACAGTGTTGAGTCTCAACTTAAAGTTAAGTTGACGACTTTTGTTTTTCGTGTCTGCTGAAACCAAATATTACATTTAAATTTGGGACAGACAAGTAGTTTTCTGGATATTAAGACATTTTGGTACTCGTGCACTTATTGATCCATGTTGAAATAATAACGTTATTATTTAGAAGCCATTCTAAACATGGGGACGGGAGGGTGTTGTGTACAGATTCTGTACCTTCACCTAACAATTTAATTAAAACAGATACTGTAAAACTTTAATTAAACTTGAAAATACTATTAAAAATTAGCACAGATCAATAAATGCATTAGCACCAACATTTTTTTCAAATGTATTTAAATTTCAGTGGTCGTCGCCATTCTAAACATGGTTGGTTGTTTTTGTTTTACGACATATCAGCCCTTTTCAGGTTATTTAATGTCGAATTCAGTTATTTTGAAGAAAATTTTTTTTAATAGAATATATTTGTTTTCAAGTCGGTTTCTATTTAACCCATAGTTGGGACCCTAACAGGTACTACCACTCCGGGTCAGAGTGGACCTGAGAGCAATGGCAATTAAAGGTTGGCTTCACACTCCTTAAAGCCTGCAAGCTGGGGCCTCATCATCGAATATAGTTTAAGGTCATATCCAGGACCTCTAAACATGGAGAGGGGTGTCTGTACATGCATGCATATTAGTACTTGTTCAGTTGAGACAAACATGGCTGCCAATGAAAACAAAGGATTACATTGGATAATAAAAGTCTTAATATCCAGAAAACTACTTGTCTGCTCCAAGTGATATTCGTTTTCAGCATACCAGAAAACCTGAAGTCGTTAATTTAACGATGAATGTTGAGTTGCAGTTAAAAAAATATTGAAGATTTCTACTCAGAACAGAGGAAGACAATTCAAGAAGTTCTTAAAAGTTTTACAAGTGTTGAGTTCAAAACTATTTACAAATTTTAATGCTTATTTTTATTTTTTATAAGTTTAATTTTGTAAAAAATAAAAAAATTTTTAATCGTTTTCTTTAACGTCATACATTTTCATATAAAGACAAGTTTCATTTCAAATATTTCTTTTTTTTATACTGTTTGTATTTTATACTTGTACGTTTGAAAAAATTATTCAGTTCCATATAATGACCACTTTCATTCATTTCAGAAAAAATATAGAAATGCCTGTTGCAATTTATTTTGAAATTTTATTTTAGAAAACTTTTAACAAATTATTTTAATTCAATACAGATAATTGATGTTCTATTTTGTGCTACAGTGTTTCTTTGGTTTCTACCAAAAGGTTATACAAAACGTTTTGGTTGTCTTCCCCTGTTCAGAATGGAAATTTTCAAAAATACCCTCCCTTCTAAAAAAAGAAAAAAAAAAAAATGCAGAAGTGTTCGTTTTTTTCCTAATTTTATATATTTTTTTAATGAAACCCCTGTACTCTGAATGCATGCACTCTAGTTATGTATTTGCCCCACTTACGAACACCGTCAGAAACGATGCCCAAACGTGCTAGCTTGCCCATGCAACAGAAACTGGCGAAAAATAAAACAATTGTGCTTCAATGCCGTTATTTTTTTTTTTATTTATTATTTTTTTTTTTTCACAGAGGAGTCACCACTTATCAAGACCCAGAGGCCACTGGAGGATAGGATGATTAATGAGTGTACAATGGTCAAGGGGAGCATATCGTAGTCATCTTTAGTAGTGGTAAATTGGATTAATTAAGGAGGTGGCTTATCAAGAATTTATTCACGTTGGACTTGAAGACGACCATATTGTAGTCAGCTGGAAAGCAAGAAAATGGAAGAGAGTTCCACATGCGCACAGTTCTAAGAAAAAAGCTTTGTTCATGGAATGTATGTTTAGGTTTAGGCACAGATAAAGAGTGGGGGAAATTATTGATAGTGGTTTCAACTAGATGAGTTTTTCATGAAAGTTAGGACGTGGGGGAGGGTACCATAGATTGGAGCTCAGACAGGCACTTGCCATGAAATAACGATAAAGCAGCGACAGGCTCGCAACGTCTCTTCTGTGGGAAAGAGGATGCCGGAAAGAGAAAAGAGCATTTCCTACTACAAAGTCTATTTTGAACTGTCAAGGCAGGATAAGATGCTTCTGGCAGCTCCTGCCCAGATGTGGCAATAGTACTCCATCCTTGGACGTACTTGGCTCTTATACATGTAGAGAATTGCATCAGCAGTGAGATATCTAATGGAACGATCCTACCATTTTTCCAGCAGCCCTGGTAATGGATTTGATGTAAGTGTTCCATTTCAGATCAGGAGTAAAGATCATACCTAGAAGTATGTCAAAACATGGAGCCTCCCTAAGACGAGAGTCATTCATTTTGATAATTGCCCGTCGAGGATCAGAGCATTAATGAGGGAAAGATTGGTTTTAGATGCATTAAAATTAACCAGTCACCGCTTTCCCGATTGTACCACATGCAAAAGATCAGAGGAGAGAGAATCAGAGAGAACTTGATCGTTTATGATCTTTGAAGTGTTGCCATAGACGTTTATGTCTACAAATGATCTTA
The DNA here is from genome assembly GCF_053919585.1 of Euprymna scolopes. Lineage (NCBI taxonomy): Eukaryota > Metazoa > Mollusca > Cephalopoda > Sepiida > Sepiolidae > Euprymna > Euprymna scolopes. Next base: position 52,019,617 of record NC_136518.1, read on the forward strand.
GGATGTGATTTGGAAGATCACTGATGTAGATCAGGAAGAGAGTTGGGCCCAGAATAGACCCCTTATGGGACCAGCATTAATACTGAGCTTCTGATTTTTGCCCATCAACTACTACTCTTATGAACTTATCAGAGAGAAATGATTTAATAACTGAAAAGATATTTCCAGCTATACCGTAGCTGGAGGTTTTATGGAGTAGACCTTATGCCATAATCTATCAAAGACCTTCGATATGTCAAGGGCAATTGCCTTAGAAAGGAAGCCTCCATCGAGAGATTCGCTAATCCTATGAGATATAACTGTTAGCACATCTGCTGTAAATCTAGCAGAAAAGAATCCATACTGCATGTCACGAGGGGGTTATTTTTGCTGAAGTGGTTGACTACTTCCCTATTTAACACAGATTCTAGCAACTTACTCATGATGCACAGGAGACTGCTCATCTCCCTCTCAATACAGACCAATCATCTGAATTTTTAAATATGGCACATACTGATGAGGTTTTCCAGGGTGTTGGGAAGCATTTCTCCTTAAGACAATACTTAAATAGCTTTTAAGTATGGGAGCTAGTTTTGGTTGAAGCTGTTTGAGCACTATAATAGGAATGCCGTCAGAGCCAGTTGCTTTACGGGAATTGAGGTTTTTGATAAGCTTGGCAACAGTACGCAGATATTTGTAAGTTGCATAGCGTGTTTTCAGACACAGGAGTAAATACAGGGGGTTAGCGGCCCTGGTTACACACGGTAGAATTAACTGCAAAGTTTTTGGCAAAGAGTTTGGCTTTGTCCGACACCAAAGAGATTACCTCAGGTCCATTGATGATGGTTGGGATAGAGCACAGCAGGACCTTGTTTGTTATTTGCCAAAAATTGGTAGAAACCAAGCTGCTGCTCAGCTACTTTGGACTTGACGGACTGAGCATACAACTCTCTCACATTCTTTATTAGTCTTTTACAGTGGTTGCTGTGCGCAATGGCAGCAGCACATTCTGGAGAGAACCACGGCTGGCTGTTAGGTTTTTACTGAAATGTTTTGGTGGGTATGAAGTAGCCTTTACCTACAATTAACCATTCTGTCAGGTCTGATACTATGGAGGACACATTTTTTTAAACATGGAATGAAAAGGTAGGTCTGATATAAAAATGGCATGTAAGGAAAAGGTGATAAAAATTTACAGAGAAGAGGACACAGTAGTCCAGCACCTGTTTAGATTTACCTTAAATTGTTGTATTGTCGCAAACTAATTACTTCACTTGGAAGACTATTCCAAGGTCCAAGGATTCTGATAGAGAAAGTAGCCCTCCTTCGGTTCAATCTAAATCAGTGGCAAAAAGTTTCATGTAGTCTACGCATAGTCCTTTTCTGGTGCAGGAGTAAATAAAAGGTTCTGATGTATATTATAATGCCTATCGAGGAAATTGTACATTAAATTCAGATCACAGTGTAATCAACGCTGCTCAAAGGAGAAAAAAATCAAGGTCTTTGCGTTGGTCTTCATAGAGCAGATCCAATAGACTCTGCACCATTCAAGTAGCCTTCAAGTCTTTGAACTCTCTCCAAATGCTGGATATCACGCATTAGATATGGAGAAGAGGCCTGGATACCATACTCTAACAGTGGTTTGATGAGGAAGGCATAAAGAGGAAGAAATATTTCAGGAGCAAGTTTGGAGAAAGAACATCGTATGAGAAATAGGATAGTTCTTGCTTTGTTAGCAGCCTGGATGTAATGCTTAGATGGCTTGAAAGATGAGTCATCCAGAAAGCCAAGATTTTTTGTCTTGGATAGAACTTTCATTGATCTTGAGACGATAGAGGTGAAATACATTGCGTCTTCTTTGTCACCCACCCACTAATCAGTAAGAACAATTCCAGTACTCTGTGAAAAGTTGAAAAGAGCTGCTAAAGTTCAGCTAGTTCAAATGCAACAGCCTATAAATTGATGGATGTAGTCCATCAGGACCATGACTCTTATTCACATCTAAGGGCAAAAGCTGCTTCTTGACCTCATCCCAAGTGATTGTGATTGACCGCATTGGTGATGCTGTCATATGTAGTGCTGCAGGTTCTTTGCCGTTGTCAATTTTGAAAATATTTGCAAAAATATCAGCAGAGAAATTCTTGTTGATTTCAGTGCTCAATTTTTCTCCTTCGAAATTACATCAAGTTAAGATTTGGTTGTTCAATTTTTTTAATTTTTTTTTTTTTTTTATTTCTTTGCATGTGAACGTAAAAACACTTCAGGTTATGACCAACATCAAGAGCAAGCTGTCATTCAAATTTTTTGTATACTCATTGTTAGGAGAAACATATATACCCCCCTCCTTATATCATAATGCATATATAGATATGAGCCAGCCCCTTTCCCCCCCTCCAAGTCAAGCCAGACAGACCTCCCTTTCCCCCCTTCCAAGTCAAACAGCAGACCTCCCCTTTCTAAGTTGAACAGCGAACAATCGAACGACAACCCCTCCCTCCCTTACTGATCAACTATAAGCAGCAGTCAAACACCCACGCAAACATGACAACTGACATTAGGCGATCGTGACGTTAAGCGCGGAAAGAAAACGCGTGAAAAAGTTTAGTTTCGAGATGACAACCGTTGTGAAACGACGGCAATATTTTCTGCTCCCCAAAAAGCAGGAATATGCACCCGCGTGGACGACGCATGGTGACCGAAAAATGATCAGCTAAACTCAACTTGGCGGACGGCCATGAGACCAAAAAGGGACCTTTACTCCAACATGGAATTACCTTGGTCAACACAATCTAACGAAGGCCATTCTACCCGAAAACTTTGTCAGGACAAACCGCATATCGAAGATGACGAAGAAAGAAAAAGAAGTGATAAAGAAAAACTAAGGACATTATCACGTCATCGAAATGTGCGCGTCAGGGGAGAAATTCCCACCAAAAAAGCTAAGTATTGTTCGATATCCATTCTCTCATATTTCACCCCCCCCCCTCAGCCCACTCAGTGACAGTCGAGTTCTTTCCGTGAAATATTTCTTTCCTCACCAAGCATAAAGGTGAAAGAATTGGAAAAAGAAAAAAATAAGGAGAGAAAGAACATTGTTACTTAACTTTCACTTTGATTGTTCTAATGTTTGTTTCAACTGTGACTTTATGCATTATCAAAAGAAAAGAGAAATCATAATCCCATCCCAACCTGATATTGTCTGCGACCAGACTTTCATTTTGATTATCCTAAAATTTTTTTTGGTCTGTGTCTTTGTTTTGTCAAAGTCTGTGACCCGACTTTCATTTTGAATATTCTAATATTTAACTGTGACTGTGTTTTATCAAAAAAGAAAAGAAAAGGAGAGAAAAAATAATATATCTCCACCAATAAACCCCCCTCCCCATCCTGATCTGATGTTGTCTGTGACTGGACTCTCATTATGACTGTTTTATTATTTTTATTTCCTTCATTTGTTTTCTTTTGGTTGAATAATAAATTTATATATCTTAACGTTATTCATTTGGTGTCTGACCTTTTTCATTCCCTGCCATCTTTATTATTAAACGTGAATGTTATCGGGTAGTCCATGACGATTTCACTGATTCGAAACTTGGGAAATGCCATGCGGTTGTGATAGTATTACGGCCGGCAAAATTCCACACTTTTTCTTTTTCTTACGACGTGTATTTGGGCATAGAATTTCTTGCGAAATTCCTAACCCCTAGGCTAGACCCGAAACACGTCACGTCATGCTGAAGATGTGTTCAACATAATTACATTGTTTTCTGTAGACCTTATAAGCCGCCTCTGACATAATCTCTTGATAATGCCCTTATGCAGCGTTTCTCAATTTGTGTTCACAAAGAATTTTCCTGTCCAAATCTGGTTCTTGTAGAGTTTGTAATATGCTGATTCTTCAATCGTGCTCAGAAGTGAATTATTAAACATGTCATTAGAAATACATAGATTTGACTGCCAGTCAATAGTTCGGACATCCAAGTCTCCCACTATGAGATAATCACTCTTGTATTTGGAGACAGCTTTCATAGCATTACTGAGGCTTTGGTTATCAGCATCCGTAGAACTTTTGCAATATATGGCAAGTACAGGAAGATTTTCTTCATCCATTTTCATATTGCAAAGAACAGCATAAAATTCATCAGACATGAAGATTAGGAGGAAGTTGTAGATGGCTTGAGCGAGGATCTTGCATACAATATAACTCTGCCACCTTTTCTTTGAGATCCGTCTTAGCAAAATGAAATGAAACTTTGCAGGTGAATCTACTTCGTTTACTTCTGGGAATAATCAAGTTTTGGTTATCATTAACAAATCTGCTTTCTCATCTAGGATAACTGATTGAAGTTCACCCAATTTGGAGCAGATATGAAACATTTGTTAAAAAAATTGTGATGAGGTGTATCAGAAGCCGCCATTAAAAATGCTGTATATAAATCAACTTACTATCTTTCGAAGCTTATAACTACTTGAAAAATGTAATTCAAACCCTAATTTTTTTTCAATTAAAGGAGCAAAGACCAAATTTAAAAAAAATAACAGGTATAATAGCAAATTATGCAATATTTGTTTTTTAAAATTGGTTTTCTTTAAAAAAGATTTAAAGAAAATCAACGAATTTTACTTTGATTATAAAAAAAATATATAAATTCCAAAAAATCACTTACCTATAAAAAATACTATTCAATGTGTACTTCCATTGTTCATTGTTAAGAATTTATCCATATTTATACTTATATTCCATGTCCTTTTTAAATAAAATACTTTTTTAAACAAGGATTAAAAAAAAAAAAAAAGAAAAGAAAAAGATTTTTTGACTGTTCAAATAAAGGGAGACAAGTCTGATTTTTTCTTACGGTGACTTATAAATGCCATAAAAAATCTCTTTATTGCGTGCAGTTTACCAAAATTAGTACTTTTGGGCCTCCATAGTTGAAAAAAGGCACACATTCACTTATAAGTTTTTGCCGTTAAACAAAAAAGCCAGTCGACCAACTTTTTTTTTTATCATTCTCTTAATGAAATACACGAGTTTTTGATTAATATATTTTATTTCTACTTTATCGAGAGAATTTTTTTCATCTAAAAAAAAAAAAGAAAAAAAGAAAAAAACATTGAATGAAATAGAAAAAATTGCCGTCGACGTCTGATTTAAGCATAACATGAGCATTCATTAAAAAAAAAAAAAAAAAGGTTTTACACTTTGGACTGTAAGGTAAATTTCCAAAAAACACTTGTTTTAAAAAAGAATATTTTATTTATTGATCTTTTATCTTCAATTTGTGATAGATAAAACTTTGGTGAGTAAATTAATTATTTAAATTTTAAGAGACATTTCAAAATGGAAGGGGGGGGGGATTTAACAAAAAAAAAAAAAACGTTTGTTTAAAATATTATATTCAGTTTATTGGAAAGAGCATAAAATTTCACACTGACCCTGAAAATATCGTAAAAATTGAAGCAATAGAAAAATTTTGATAGATTTTTAAAGTTTAAAAATTGAAAAAAATTTCACTTGTAAAATTCAATTGATTTCATATGTAAAAAAAAAAAAATGGCACTTTGTAAATACTGTTTTTTATAAAATAATATTATTTTTGAAACTTTATTAGTTTTTTTAGGAAGTATATTCCATAGAGAAAATAAATAACCCACTTTAAAAAAAGAGAAATTACGAGTTTTTTGTTAGGGGGTGTCAAAAATTCTCCCCAAATTTTGATACACCTAGTGATGAGGGTACAGTGATTTTAACTTTAATCTCTCTTCAGAGATCTTTAAAGGGAAGTTACAAAATTTTGATTCTTCTTAGTCTGATTTTGGTTTTAGTTCAGCCAGGAAAGTTTGAAGTCCTTGGAGATAGTTATCGGGAGGGGGGGGGGCAGAGGAACAAGTGCATAAGCTTTCCATTTTATATTCACAGATTAGTTTCTCCAGCAACTCTGCGCATTTGAAGCTTGGCTTTCAGGCTTCTCCAACGGATTCGTTCTTTCAGAGAGAACTCTTTCCAAAAATCCGAACATTTGTTGTCCCAGTTAAACTGTTTAGCTCCATTTAGAAAAGTTTTTGAATGATAAGTGGAAAATTTAACTTTCATAACACGAGGTCTTTGGTTTGTAGATTAAACTTCTGGTTGTACACCAATTCAGAGGGCTCCAATTTGAATTTGTTCATTTGAGTTCCAGAGAGTGACTTTGACAAGATTGGTAGCAGTTTCAAAGTTTTCATGATACCTCTTTAAATCAGTATTGGCTGAGCTCTTGGGAAATCCATAGATGAAAACAGATTTGCTATTCTATATTTCATCATTTTTGGTGTTGTTGACATCTTGAAAAGAACAACTGGATTTAGGAGTGCTGTTGCTACTTGGATTGTTGAGGGGGGGGGTACAACGTGATTGAACTGACTGGCCAATGAGGCTTGTGTTTGCCACAGTCACAGTAAAAGTGGACTGGCAGGTAGTTTCTGGTGTAGGAGTTGTACATTTCACTTAGAGCTGAGAGAAAGAGTTAGTTGGCAACCTTGATTTGGAATCATGACAATTACATAGGTACCATTTTTTTTACTTGAAATTCAATATTTTTTCGTTATTAGAGAAGTACCATATTTTCAAATGAAAAATTGAGTTACTTTCACCTTTTTGTTTTTTTTTTTTACTTCGGGCGACCACCACTTATAAATGTCCGAGGGCCACTTTTGGATAAGGGTTAATGAGTTTTAGGTAGACTGTGAGACAACACCATCAGTAATAATGCAACTTGGATAGGGTTTAATTATATAAGAGGACAGCTCAATAAGAACTTAGATTTGAAAATGACTTATAGTTCGCTGGGAAGCAGTCCCACAATATTGTGTTAGGAAAGAAACTCCATTTTGAAAATATTTTTTTTTTCGTGCATGTTTTTTGTTTTTATCAGCAGAAATTTAAAAGCACGATTTACTTGATGTTGAATACTTTCAAATTCAAAAATTAAGCGTCTTTCACTCGTTTTGAAAATATATAAATCTGTTTATGCAGAAAAGTTACCGTGCTATTTTTAATAGTATTTTCAATTAAAGTTGGTAAATTTTTACATTAACTATAACTCGCCGTTCACATTTGAAACGTTGACTTTTATAGGCTTTTGAATATGCTGACAACGAATATCAGTTAAATTTGGGGCCGATAAGTCTTTTACCAAACATGAAAACATGATATCCAACGTAAAAGCTAATGTAATCCCTGGCAGCCATTTTGTTTTCACAACCGAGCAATTAGTAATGCACTAGGTGTGTCAGAAATTTCGTGAAAATAGTGAATAATTCCACCCCATCTTTCCAAGCTTATAACTCCTCGAAAAATGTAATTCAAGCCCTAATTTTTTTTTTTCAATTAAAGGAGCAAGGACCAAGGTTTCATTAAAAAAAACAAACAAAAAAAAAAAACGTGTTTTTTTTAAAAAAAAAAAAGGTTTTAAACTTCGGACTTTACAGGTAAATTTCTAAAAAACTACTTTTTTTGTTGTTTTAAATTTGAATTATATATATTAGTTACTATGGCAACTAAAAAATGTCCTTTGCTCATACGTGGGGAGAAGTCAGTGTTTTTTTAGGGTGTTCGGCAGGGAACTCTAATCGCAACCAGTACCAAATTCATTACTGTTTAAAAAAAAAAAAAAAATATATATATATATATATATATTTCTATTACTTTTAAAACAACTTTAATAGTTTATTTTGGAAGTACAATCCATAAAGAAAATAAATAACCCACTTTTAACAGAGAAATTACGAGATTTTTATATTTTATTCGCAGTTTCGTGTTAGGGGTGTCAAAAAGTCCTACAAAAATTCTGATACAACTAATGCACATGCAGCCAAGGCAAATTCTGATACACCTAGTAATGCACAAGCAGACAAGGCAAATATTTTCACCCCCCCCCCCAAAAAAAAATGAATGGGATGTTTATTCCGAAAGCCGTTCTTAACATGGAGAAGTTGGGGGCGTTTTGGAGAAAGTGAAAAAATTTTGTCTGCTCGGAAGAGTTTTTTTTTTTTTTTTTTTTTTAACACGCATGCGCATTTCCAATTCCTCGTTTGTGAAAAAAAAAAAAAAAAAAAAAAATGGCTACCATGAATAACATTAGCTTTTACGGTGGATAACAAATGTTTTCATATCTGGTAAACTACTTATCAGTCCCAAATTTAACTGATATTCGTTGTCAACAGATCCGAAAACCTATAAAAGTTGACATTTCGAATGTGAACGGGGAGTTGTAGTTAATATAAAAAAAAGTACCAAGTTTAACGATATTTTTGTTTATTAGCTACAACCCGGCCCTACCCCTGTTATGAATGGGTTTCTAATAACGTTATGTTAACGCGGTAATTTCTTTGCATAAGTACCTAAAAATCTGCATAAAATTGGACCCCCCCCCTCTAAATTTTTTTTAGTAGCGTAATAGGTAATTATACAATGAAAAAAATTGGTCCGTAAAAAAGTAATGGTTAAATATCGAATAAGCGCCCCCTAAAAACAGAACACCGACCATTCTAATTTTTTTTTTTTTTTTTTTTTTTTTTTAGGTAATTAAGCCAACGAGTCTGATAGTCAAACTTGGGGCAAGTTTACAGTTTGCATGGTATTAACCCCTGAACCTACAAACTACTTTTCACCATTTTGCAGCTTCCGTTTACGCTACGCGCGAGCAGTGCACTTGCACTGCAGCATAAACGACGGCTTGCTTTACCGAGCAAACTGCCTTCTCACATGGCGTATCAATGAAAAAATTACGGACTGACATTTTTTAATGACTTACAATTAAAGAAAAGTACAACAAATTGGGGGACCTTTTTTTTTTTTTTTTTTTTTTTTTTTTGTCTCACGTAGTTTTTAATGCGGTTTACAAAAACATAAGCACCAAACATTTTTATATTTTCGTTCTTTTTTTTGCGGGAGAGGGATTCAATTATAGAACTTTGTGGCTTAATAGGTGCTTTTTGGCTGCTTCTCAGAAGCACTGCTTCTGCAGTTTAGTTAACCGTTTTTCTGTAAGTGACGCAGTACGCACCGACATTTACCAATTAGAACACCATTTAACATTTTTCGGAGATTTTACTGTTTACTGGTGCGTTACTTTTAGAAAATTTGAAAATTCTATGTTCTGGAAAAAAAAAAAAATTAAATTACACCCCCCCCTCCATACAACTTGGTGTGCTTTTCTTTTCTTGCTTTATTTCTTTTTCATCTAATTTCAAATTTTCCGCAAGTTTGTTTGTTGTTGTTTATGCTACAGAGCGCGCGCGTAGCGAAAACGAAAGTTGCAAAATGGTGGAAATAGTTCGTGGGTTCAGGGGTTAATACCATGCAAACGGTAAATTTGCCCCAAGTTTGACTATCAGATTCGTTGCCAGCGACCTCAATTACATATACAAACAAATTAGAGTGGTCGGTGTTCTGTTGTAGCGTATCTGGATATTTACCCCCCCCCCAAAAAAAAAAACAGGACAACAAATTAATACGAGAGATTTAACTTGCCCTGTCCCCCCGATTAGTAAATTAAAAAGTAGTCAAATTTTGAAAGCTATTTTGGGAATTAACAATTTCAATATCACAACCCAAAAATTAAATCTAACAATTTTACATTCGTTTACTGTAATGTCGTCTGCCAGATTTTTTTTGTGTGTGTTTTTTACATTTTCTTTTCGCGGCTTTCAAATCGTAAACAGTTTCGGCCATTTCCGGTTTGTTCCGGAAATCGAAATCGGAAACATTCGGGTCGATATGGACCCTGTCCTATTGACGCACGCTTACTTATATTTAATTAGCATTAGAATAAAAACACGATAAAATACAATGTTTACATTAGTTGGGCAAATAAATAATAGCTAATTCGTTAACTTGGGAAAAGTCAAACTTTTGATTTTATACTAAATAACAAAACAAAAAAAAAATATATCAAAACGGAAGTACTTTCCTTTCTTAACGTTTTTACTTTATCGGGTTTGGAGAGAGTATAATGACCAATAAATACACACGTTTCTAATAAAATCTATAAAAAAAAAAAAAATTGTACTGCATGTCGACAAGAATTTAATGCTTCAATTGTAAAAATAATTATTTAAAAGAAAAAACGAGTTAAAGTAAATAAAGAGTTCACAGTGCAAGCCTACCTGCGTCGAGGTCCGCCATATTTTTCGAAGTGAAAATCACGTGACACGGTTTTCGGTTGATTCGAAAAAGTGAAACGGTTGATATTTAAAAAAAAAAAAAAAATGATAAAAATATTGATTCAAGACGGAACGAAATTGCTGGTCTGTATGTCATATATATGGTAGGAGAATGTTTTGGTCAACTAACGGAATTCGCTATTATTTTATTATATTCTTTTCTTAACGAGTAAAAAAAAGTGACATATAAAGTTTTATTAAAAACGAACAAGTAGCTTTTTTTTTTTTTACTTCAAATTTTCTTATAAAACTGCAACATAAACAGTTAATCGAAAAAATATATGGTAGAAATAGCTTTTACCAAACGCACTAAAATTTTGTCTACCGACCTGTATATTTTTAACATTCTGAAATTGATTTAATTTGATTTTTCAAGGTTAGATTTAGATCAAAGCTCTCTTTTTAATTTTAAAAAAGAAAAAAAGACCACTCGTGTTTAAAAAAAAAAAGTTTAATAAAAAGAACAAACTTACTTTAAAACATTTTCAGAACGTTAAAATTAATGGGTAAACGACGGTGTATAAGCACGACTATCATAATATCGATGACCCTGGTATAAGAGTCATTGCGCGTACGTGTATGCGTTATGACTGCGTGCATTTGAGAAATAGTTTTCTCTAGCTTAACTGAGAGATAAGCTAGCTGGCGTAAAATAGATGTTTAGCTCTGTCGTTGATTTTGGATCAAACTTTCATTGGAGAACAAGAGGTTTGTTAAAATGTAGTCGACAAATCGATTTTTTTTAAATAAATTGTTTTAAGCAAAAACAATATTATGTACTTAATTTTCGTATCGAAAATAGTAATATATCCAGAAATTACGAAAATTCATCGAGTAGAACAATTGATATTGTGTTTTTAGTAAAAAAAAAAAAAGGGGCTATTGCTATTAGGCTAAAATATTGGTCGCCATTAAAGTGTAATCTAAAAGTTACGTTCCGAGTTATGTGCCCTGTGTATGAACTCTTCATAGTCTACTTTATAACATCTAAGAAAAATACAATTCACCCAATTTTCCTTAAAAATTACTTTTAACTATAAATAACTTCCTATTCGATGAATTTTCGTAATTTTTGGATATATTACTATTTTCGATACGGCAATTAAGTACCTAATAATGATTTTGCTTAAAATAACATATTTAAAAAATCGCTCTGTTGTATTCTATCTGTGCGAGCCTTTTCTAGTCTCACACAAAAACACACATTCACATTTCAAGCTATATTACTTGTCATATACATACGCGCACACAAACATACGCGCCCACGTCCACACACGTACATATATTCACGTTCGCATACATACACTCACATTCACGTGTATATACACACACACTAACGTACACACATGTACTCACATACACGCACGCATGGACAACGTCACTTTCCCTTTGAAAGGAAATCCACACATGCGCAAAAGACCACCGTAAACAAGTATAAAAGAAAGAGCATAAGAGGCTTCTTCCTTTTTAGGACCAGCTTTCGAGCTGGTCGGTCTACGGACCGACCGCGTACCTCACACCACTTGCTACTATGTGGGACAAAAAGCTAACAGACTGTATGTACACCTTCACACTCTTTCTCTCTATATATATACAACTGGTGAGAACACCTTCGCGTAGCTGACTACTAACTGGTGTCAACTCTCTATCCTTTTCTTTGTCTACACGATGGACTGCCATTTCTCGTTCCACTACATTACTCACTTCTCTTCCCACGCGCAAACAAACGACAATGACCCGAACGTAAGATGAACACAAATTTCCTTTTTCCTTCTATACTACCAATCCTGCAACAAACGCTGGTTACACCTGCGCGGGACATGAACACGTGTTATATCTAAAACATTCATTCTTTCAACAGTAAATAAACGACACGTTTATCTTATCCATTAATTGAGTTTTTGTTTCCTTCAATTCCATTCGTTTCATTATTTTTTCTTGTAGCGAGTTAGGGTATTATTATATCCTGGTCCGCAACATATCTTAACAAGTGCCAAAAAAAATTTGTTTTTTATGAACTCGGGGAAGCTCAAAAACTGCCAATTTCATCCATTCAGAGAAATGTATCCTATCGGCTCAAAAATTTGTTTTTTTTTTTTAAATTTAGGCGTGTGGTCCCTGGCTTTGGTATGGCCGTTTTAAACGACGATAGCTAATGCGTATAAAAATGGAAATGACTTAAACATTGAGGTATATTAGGGCTAACTAAAACAAACAGATTTTTAGCTTCCTATTCCAGTAGCTTCTTTCCAAAAACCACAGGCTTGTGGAACTCTCTTCTTGACGACTGTTTTCCTCCTACCTACGAACGTGGTCTTTTCAAGGCTAAGGTCAATGTGACAACAGTCGTAGAAACAAGCGTCCAAGGATGGAGTGTGCGTATTGTAAAAAGTCACTGACGCTCAAACTCGAAACGTAACGGTGACGTATGCGAATTAAGACGCGGTCGAATTTGAACATATAAAAAGCCAGTATTTCTTTCATTGGCGAGAAGATTGTTGACTCGGAGTTGCTTGAACATGGTTAATTCGTGTGTCAGTGGGAAGAAAGACTGATTTTCTATGAACGTCAAAATGGGAAGAGGATTGTCGTTTTTTTGTGTGTGCTGAGAATGTTGCAAGCTGAAGAAAAAAAAAACTCTTCTTTTGCATAACATTTAATGGTATTTCGCAGTTAAAAGGAAAACTTCAACACTTCAAGCTATCCCAGCCATTTCATAGTGGAAATAGGACTAAGCAGCGACATGGTGAAACCATTTACTGGCAAGGAAGACATGGTAGCACGGCTGAAGAAGTTAAGGTTGGTAGCAAGAATTCAAATTCAAAAGATTGATGATGTGGCGAGCCTACTGCCATTGTATCTGAAAAGGGATGCATTGGCTCTCTACTTGGAGATGAGTGAGATTGACCAACTGGACGTTGAGCGGATTGAGATTCAATTAAAGGAGGCATTCATGGATGGTGCGTTCACAGCCTATAGAAAGTTAACCATGGTGAAATGGGTTGGCGAGCAGTTGGACGTTTATGCAAACAATATCAGACGGTTAGTTGGACTGGCTGGTTTGGAGAGAGTTCAACTAGAAAAACTTGCCAAACTGGGTTTTGTCACAGGGTTCCCTGATGCCATTTCCATCAAACTCCAGCAGGCACCAAAAATTGAGAAAAATTGAAACCCTAACCATGGGAGACTTAATGGCAAGAGCAAGAGTGCTGGCGTCAACCAGGGACCAAAGACATCACGGGGTTGCAGCCATGAGTCCATCCAATGGTAAATTTGCTGTTCCTACCAGGAATAACCCTGGCACAGGAGTAAACTGTGACAGATATGGCAGTAAGGGTCACATAACAAGAGATTGGTAAAGACGTGGAACCCATTGTTACCGGCGGCAAGGTTGGACATTTGGACCAGGACTGTTCGGGAAATGGGGATGAGGTATCAGCATCAGCCTACTCCCCCACCAAGATGTAAATGTGGAGATTATCATCTACATTGATGGAATGCATTGTTTGGCATTAATTGACACAGGATGCTCACATACAATAATAGCTGCAAATTGATGTCGATTCTTGAAGACAGCAAAAGCAGACATCTTGACTATTGGAGGCTCATCCTGCACGTGCTGCAGAAGAGGAAGAGGAGTAGTCACTATTTCACCAAACGACAGTGACTATGTTAAGATCGATGCTCTGGTGGTGCGTGGTAAACCATTGGGATTTGATCTGTTGTTAAAAATCGATGTGATAAAAACTGTTGGACGTACGAGTACAGTCTGAATCGGTGTCAGGAAAGTTTCCACGTGTGCAGCTATCTCCATCAGTGAACTGGACTTTACTGCTACGTTTGACCATCAGAAACGAGTATGGATTGCAGCATAGAAATGGGCAGATAACTGCCCACCTAAAGGACTGCGTAATGGAGTACCAGAATATTGAGTGGCTGTGGAACTTCGACCAGATCATTATCAAGAACACCAGGCATGGATGAACAAGGGTTGGCTTGTGCCATACTCGGAAGACAGATTCGGACCTCCCAAGGAATTAATTCCATTGATGGCTGTGATTCAGCAGAATAAGGCAAAAGTGCGGCCAATGAGAGACTCCTGCAGAATTTAACAATCATGTAGATGCATTCACGGCGAATGTAAATGTTTGCGCTGCTAAGATGTGTGAGTGGTGCTAAAAAGCGCCAACTATATCACTGCTTGACCTCCAGAAAGTGTATCTTCAAGTTCGAGTCCATGAGACACTGGGGCCATACTAGACGGTAAAGGTCAATGGAAATAGATACTGTGACACGTTTGGGGTTTGGTTTGAATGTAGCTCCTCTCATTATGAAGGCTTTCATTGGTATAGTGCTATCACAGGAGGAAACCGTGGATCACGTGACGTCGACTTACGTCGATGATATCTTTGTTGTCAAAGCCGTTGTTTCCGCATCTCAATCATCATCTTGTGTTTATAAAGGAGAATATCATCGATGACATTTAAATATGGTAGATTCCTTTACAATAAAAGAATCAAATAAAATGCAACACTCCGACAACAAGACCGGCACCAATAAATGGCAATCAACTCGAACACAGCATTTATATGTATTTAAAAAATTATTATATATATTTAAAAATTGTTTTATTTAATGCAGTAGTTTTTTTTTTATTAGTAGGGTGTGTAAATTAAAGCACTCAAGTGTTACTTGTCCTAATCTTTAGTTCTAATGTCAATAAATTCAACTCCCCACTCATTACTTTGCTGTCAAAAATTCAATACCAATGTTTGACACTCTGCTGTCCAAACTCTCAACTTCAAAATGCGACGCACTGCTTACAAGATTTGCTTCTTTAACGTTCAAATCTAAACTTCCAAGTATCTAAAAACTCAGGCGTTTTTTTATTCCTAACCAGAGCATCTCATTTGCATATCACGTGACAAACTTGACAAACTTGTAGCCATATAAAGAGAACAGTGGCCATTATTTTTCTTTCTTCTTTCTTCTTTCCGACTACTTTGGAAGAGGTTTGTACTAATTTTTAACATCTTGTCTTTGGTAACATTTCAGACCACATATTCCTAGACCAAATAAGATCCTCTCAGCATGGTCAATGCACTGGCTCATACGATGAATGGTGCACCTATTCCAAACTTAATCATTTAATCATATGCCCCTTCCCACGATCCTTTGGATCACTCACAGCACGTAGTCATCCAACTATCTCAGCAGACATATATATTATTCCTTAATTGGAATTTATTTTTGAGATGAGCATTATATATATTAATTTATTTTTATTTCGGATTATTATTCTCATCTTTATTAGTTGTTGTTTTTCATCGTTTTATTGGTTTGTTTATTCACAACGTTTCGGCCAACTAATTCCTCTGGCCTTCGTCAGGTGGTAACCGCGACGGATAGGAAATGACGAAGGCCAGAGGAATTAGTTGATGAAAGATGAAAAATAATAACTAATAAAGATGAGAATAGTAGTCCGAAATAAAAATAAATTAATATATCTCGGCAGACGTCGCTCTTTTTGGGATCTTCGCTGTGTTTCTTGTTCGTCTTCCTGTTGCTCATCATCTCCCTCATTCTCTGAATCTCCCCCAATCAACTTAATGTCAAGAAAATGTCTTGGTACATCGCCCACTCTGATATTGGTTTGGGACGGTGTACAATTAACCATACTTTTTTTCCATTTTGTTGTACGCTGAGCCCCAGACTTTGGTTCATCAGATTGTTCTGTCAACGCTTTAATTCTAGGGTGTCACCATTGGTGCTTAAATTTCGCCATATGCGGTACTGTTTCCTCAAGCTTCCCAGATTTAGGGGTCATGTTGAACCAAAACACTGCTTCTGCAGGTGATATTCTCCACCTCTCAGTAATGGCTTTTATAGTTCTATGGTTTTGTTCTATGATTCCATTTCTGCTTGGCTGATAGGCTGCTCTATAATAGTGCCTGACATTCCATCTATCAAAAACTTTCTGAAATATATCCAAACAAAACTCTGCTCAATTGTCCATCAGCACCTCTCCGACTGGTTCATGCTCAAAAAAAAATATTTTCCAATTCTCTTGCAATGATGTCTGCTGTTTCTGCTCAAATCTCCCTCCAAATGGCAAATCTGCCTGGACAACAATCTACTATAGATAGGTATACTCCTCCTTTATAATGGGTAACATCAATAACGTCCAATCGGCGGAAACATGAACCTCCCCTGGTTCATGAATGGTTAGTGGTGGGCCGATCATCTGACACTGATCACAGCTTCTGACTACCTTTTTCACACTATCTTTCGTCACCTCCGGGTAGATCTTCCACACTAGATAAAGCGTTCTTTCTACTCCTACATGGTGTAGCTCATGCAATTCCTTCACTTAATCTTGAGCAACACAGCATTGCTGCTGTAGTTGTTCCTGGTTTAATCCAGCTTTTTTCACCCTAGTCAGTATGTCCGCCTTATTTTTATTAGAGGGCACAAATGTTACTGTTATGATGATACAAAAGTATAATGCAAGAGAAAAAATTCTTTACTTCTTTGGGCAAAGTTGCCTCCCCTTGTCCATAATCCTAAACTTTAAATTCTCGCGAGAAATCGTGAGATCAATGATCAGAAGTACGAGGGGCGTGCAGTAAGTAATGCCCCTGACTCACTTCCCATAGCAGTAGAGTAACGAAACTTGGCACAGTTATTAGTCTTTCTCTACATAGGAACCACTCAGAGTTATGCATTTCTCCAATTGTTTGATGCAGCTCTGGAGACCGTTTTTGTAGAACACCCCAGGTTAGCCCTCCAACCACGACGTGACTTCAGAAATCAAGGCTGCATCATCTGGGAAACGCTTTCCTTTCAAAAACAACTTCATGGCCGGGAAGAGGTGAAAGTCAGAGGGTGCAAGGTCAGGAGAGTAGGGAGGATGGGGGAAATTTCCTAACCACACACCCGTGCATCTGATCTGGTGACATGCGAGTTATGGACTGGAGCGTTGTCCTGCAGGAGGAGGGTACCTTTGCTGATCTTTCCCCGCCTCTTGATTTGGATAGCTTCCCTTAATTTCCTCAAAAGTGAAGCATAATAGGTGCTTGTAATTGTGGTACACTTTGCCAGGAAATCTGTCATCACTACTCCGTCCTGGTCCCAGAAGACTGTGAGCATGATCTTGCCAGCAGAGGACTGCACCCTTGCCTTCTTTTGAGGTGGTGAGTCCAAGTGCTTCCACTGCATTGACTGGGCTTTGGTCTCTGGATCATAGTGATGGACCCAGGTTTCATCCTGTGTAATCAGTCTTTTGAAAAACTTTCACTCATCTTCTTGGCACATCTCCAAATTCATCCTCGAGCACTCAATGCGTTCTCGCTTCTGGAATGGTGTGAGCAACCTGGGAATCCATCTGGCAGACACCTTATGCATATGCAAATGGTTATGAATGATAGTTTCCACAGACCCTGTACTAATCTTGACACCTTGGGCTATTTGGCGAATAGTAATGCGCCGATCTTCCAAAATGACAACCTCAACTTGACAGACAGATGCCTCATCAATGGCAGAAGGGAGGGGGACCAGGTCTGGGAGCTGTTTCCACAGACTTCCGGCCATGTTTGAATTCACGATGCCAGCGTTTTACAAGGTCATATGATGAGGCATTATCACCATAAGTTTCTTTCATTTCATCAAAAGTCTCCTGTGGTGTGCGTCCTTTCAAATATAAAAACTGGATCACTGCTCGACATTCAACAGGCTCCATTTCACACCTGACTCAGTTCAAACACCTGTAAAACAGAAACCACAATTAGTTCAGAGCTGTAATTTGCCACATAACCTATAGAGATATAAATCATTGCACATGCAAAATTTCAGCTAGATCAGACAACTGTAAGTGGGTCAGGGGCATTACTTATTGCACGCCCCTCGTAGACAATGGAGGAAAACCACTGACTTTCAAAATGGAGAAATAGCATCATTCCCATTGTTCCAGTTATCATACTTGGACTTCATGTATTATGTGTGAATTGTCGTTACGTGTGTGTGTCTCCATAATGAACGTATATCGTTATGTAACAGCAAGTGATTTTCTTATTTGTTCATAATTATTCCATACTTTCATCATGTCCTTCAAACATACCCACGTGAATGTTGGACATCCTGCGGTAAGATATTTTATGTTATATTGATCTTAACGCATCCAACTATATAACAGTTACACTTAACTTTAAATCAAATTCATCAATCATTTCTCTCAGAAATCCCTAAACGTTGTAGCAGTATTTTTTGATTTTGCCGATCCTTTTAACCGAATCAGTTCGGATCTCAATTTCTTTCAAACCCCATTTCAATACCAGGTCCACACTCTTTATCATTGCTTTCAACTCTGCGATGTTGATGTGATGATAATCACTTTTTTTTTCTTAGCCATGCTGCATCCTTGATTATCACACCATCAATTTCAACACATACGCCAGTGACCATGCTACTTGCATCACACTATACAATGCCTTTTTTCTAATTTGGGAACATGCCATCTCCCTCAAATTGAGTCTCTTTATAAAACCTCTTCCACAACTTCTCATAACACACCAACCATCTCGCTGTCCACCATATCTCCCCAACCAGTTTCATCTGCTCTTCTTTTTAAATAGCTGCAAATGCTTCTAAGCCATCCAGATATTGGGTAGAGGCCCACCAGTTTTCAATAGGCAGAAAACAGTTAATGGCTTCTCATTTTATCATGTATCTATCGTTATTTCCATGGCAAGTGCTCGTCTGAGCTCCAATCCCTCGTCCCCCCTCGTCAATCTTTCACGAGAAACACCTGTCTGGCTGAAACTACCATCAATAATTTTCCCCGCTCTTTGTCTGTGCCTAAATCCAAACGTAGATTCCATGAGCAAAGCTTATTTCTTAGAACTGCACGCCAGTGGAACTCTCTGCCGCTTGCCTGTTTCTCACCTGACTACAACTTGGACATCTTCAAGTCCAATATAAACAAACTCCTGACAAACCGGCCCCTTAAGTAAGACACTCTATCAAAAACCCCAATACTAATGATTACTACAATACTATCTCATTGATTACTGTACATACAATAACCCTTATCCCTGAGTGGCCTTCGGGCCTTGATTTGATAAGTGGTGACCCCCATGTAAAAAAAAAAAAAAAAAAAAAAGGTCATTTCCCTTTGCAATTATCAATTTTCCTGAGCTGTCAGTATTGAGCCGAAGACGCAATGCTGTTCCTTCCTTCAATGATTCTGGTAGTGTTGCTGCTTGTCCAAACTTGTCAAGATGACATACAAGTTTTGCTGCTTGCTATTTCATCAACCAAAATGTCATCTATATATGAATCCGTGTTCTCCCTGATGAGGCCCTCTTTATTGAGAACAGTTTTCAAAATTTTTGCCATGATTTTTGCGCCAACATTTAACCCAAACCCCAATCTAGTCAGACAATAAGTTTTTTCTTCATACCGGACCAATTAGAACTTCCATAAATGTCTTGCAACATAAATTTGTAAATATGCGAATTTTAAATCCACGATCTTTGTTGCCTTCGTCACCTGCCTCAACTTTCTCGTATTTTCTCAGCAGACATCAATTGTGTTTCCACCAGAATGACATGCAATATACTTATTTAGTTCCTGATAATCGAGAACTGGTTTAACTTTGTTTTTTTGTGGGTTGCATCACTGCCATTATGGGAAGGATCCTCGTCTTTACATCTTAATCTCAAGGTACTAGGATTCCTTCCACACGCCAACGTTTAACTTCATAATTGAAGTCACCCTTTTGTTGTTCAGTAAGCTTTGTATAATAATGATCAACATTGTTCTTTAATGTTGGCGATACCCCACTATGATATCGATACCGTTAATCATTTTTTCCAGCGCAACTGCCTCAGTCCTCAACATCTATGTATTTCCAATGTTACAGTAATAATTCCTCTGCATGCAACCTTCTGTCCATTTACTGCTCTTATAGTACTTGTGCCTCTACACTCACTTGAAAGACTTGATTGAATTAGTGTGGTAGTACAGCCAGTATCGGAGAGGGCTCTCACTTGCATATGTTGAGCCTGGTACATACTAAAATGGGTGACCATTTGGGAATTACAGGTGCTGTATGTGCTCTCTGCTTATTTCAGCATTGTTGTCAGTCGTCCTGGACTTCTCTGTGCAACTGGACTTAAGCAGTACTGATTCAGGAGAGGTGTGGTTGGAGATTGTGCAACTCCTGCTTCATAATTACACATTCAGCTACCCTTACAGGGAGTATCCATTGTCTTTTGAAACTGAATGGAGGCGTTTTTTTATGTAAGTAATATATGTATGTGATTATTTGGCAGTATGACATTCTGTATATGTGTGCGTTGGTTTATCTTGTTCTTATTAGTGCGTATATAGTTGTGAGTAGCAATTCGTTTTTGTTCGCCTGACTCTCACTAGTGTGTAAGAATGTGTGTGCAAGATGAAGAACGCTTGTATGTGAGTCATTGAAGTGTTCCTTTTTGACATTGCAGCAGCAGCAGCAGCTCTTAATGTTGGTAGTGATCCATTTTGCACCATTGCTGAAGTAAAGGGGTAACCGCCACCGCATCGGTTGCCTCATTTTCGTTTTCCTGTGGCCAGTATCTTGTGTAGTGCTCTGGTTTGCCACATCCATAACAAGTTATCATACATGGTGCGTTATAATCCCTTTCCATGTGAGGACTCTTACAATTATAGCATTCACCACTAAACGGTTTTCTTATCCTAGGTTTTTCATCAACCTGCCTAGGTTCTCTTTTCAGTTCTCGTTTCGCAAATGCTGCTACTTTCAGGATCCGTGTGGCTGTGAGCACGCTGGCAGTTGAAATCAGTTCGCTAATCATCAACTCTTTCATATTTCGTAACTGCTGTAGTGCTGCAGAAATATTTTCTGGGAATCCATTCACAAATGTAAGCCTCACGACCTGCTCTTGTCCTGCTCCCCTCAAATCCGATTAATTCTGCCACTTTTGTATATTGGTCACATCTACATCTACTGCCTCGCCTGTCCACTGCATTCTAATCAGGTTTGCATAGGCGGAGAAACTTCCTTCAGTGAACGCAGCCTTCAGCTTAACCTCTATTTTCTCTGTATCTTGTTGATCTTCCTCTGTTAAGAGAACAGTGGCCATTATTTTTCTTTCTCCTTCATTCTTTCTGGCTGCCCCAGAAGAGGTTTGTACTAATTTTTAACATCTTGTCTTTAGTAACAAGATCAAATTAGATCCTCTCAGCATCGTTAACACACTGGCTCATATAATGAATGGTGCACCTATTCTAAACTAAATCATTTAATCACAGTGTGGCGTATTAAATCTCTTTTGCCTGGTAATCCGTTACAAAATTAGGAAGGTTGATGTTTATCAGTATGGAATTAAAATCTTATATATAAACGGCGATATGTCTGTCTGTCTGTCTGTCTGTTGGTCTGTCTCTCTGTCTTCAGATTTTCAAACTCTATCTCCTCCGAAACTAAAAGCCGCAGAGCAGTACTAGAGGTCTCAAATGATTGGATTTTTTACGAACCGTTCTTTTATGGGTTTTTAGCCGGTTAAAATTGTTTTTAAAGGGTCAAAAATGGGTCCAAATTAAAGAAAAATCGTTAAACAGTTTGTGCATTCATCTTAGTTTATTTTTAATTTTTAATTGGTTTATATTCGTGCCATGTTGGTATAATGGTAATATCACCAGCTTTGAATGCTACAGTTTTGGTTTCAATTCTAGCTGATGGCATCTAAATTTTTTCTTTTTTTTTTTTACTTTTGAAATCATAACTATAATAATACTAGCATGGATGCCCGGCGTTGCCCGGGTGTTTGGAGGTGTATGCTGAGCAAAAAAAAAAAAAAAAAGATAAATTTTTTAAAACTTTGACCCCTATTATGACCCCTTAACATCTATTGTTTTGGGCTCAAATCAAATTATTAAGTTAGATCTATGTCCAAGGAACCTATATCTAAAATTTCAAGTGTTTAGACCCAGAATTGGCGGAGGAATTTGGTAGAGTTCTCAAAGGTCAAATCGTTAAACTTTGACCCCTTAACAGCCAAATTTCTGGCCGAAACCCGATCACATAGATTTTCTCAAATCTCAGTACCCTGTATATCAAATTTCGAGTCTGTAGACTAAAAATTATCAGAGTTATTGCGTAGGGAAATGTACACAGACAGACACACAGACAGGTTCACTTTTATAGAGATATAGATATACGAAATCTGAACAAATTAAAATATCGTGTTTAAACATAGTTTATGCCCAAGAAAAATTAGACCCCCCCCTCCATTATATGCTTTTATTAGAGCAGGCTTAGAAATATTTTCATGTAGACAGCTATATATATATATATATATATATATATATATAGTGTCCAGGGGTGATGAAAAAAAATCCAATAAAGTGCTCGATCGTAGATGTGAGAGCTGAAGATACAATATTTATTATGACACTATATATACATATTTCAAGGTCGTACCATTGGTTTCGATACACCGAAAACAGTAACAATATACTGTGGAAAATCGGTATATACCGATTTTCCACAGTATATTGTTACTGTTTTCGGTGTATCGAAACCAATGGTACGACCTTGAAATATGTATATATAGTGTCATAATAAATATTGTATATATATATATATATATATATATATATATATAAAAGAGAAAGATTTATAGAAAATCATTCATTGCTACTTGCGTAAATAGAAATCACTTGTTAAGTATTTATCCATTGCTGTGAATCACCTCAACATACATTTCCTGCTAAATAATTTTTACATCTTATGATGGAGTTAGGAAGACAGATGTTTTTCACTAAACTGATTTGGTTTCCCCCCCCCCCCGCATACTGTAGTTATAATTGAAATTGCAACACTTCTAACCTGTTTACTGTACCCATACACGAGAAGGCAAAACTATTCCCCATAGAATTCACATGACTCTGGAATTGAATGAAGCGCACAGTAAACATTTCGCCACCTTTCTGCATGGGCAAACGGCTTTCCTTTAAACCTAGCGTTTAAATAATTTCTTTGAACATATATCGTAAATCTGTTTGTGAAATAATAATCCGCTAGAGTTCTTATTAGCTCCTTACATCAAGTAGCTTTATGCCTTGTCGGGAGCGTTTTCTATTAAAAAAAAAAAATTATGAAAAATTGAGAAAAACAAAATTTCAGGACAAAATATTTTTATATAAAAATTTTTACAAGCAATTAAAAGTTATTTACAGTCAGGTTTAGATCACACAAGGTTCGCATTAGATCACCCAAATTAAGCAAAGTTGAGTCTGGTACATAGTAAAATGAGTGACCATTTGGAAATTATAGGTACTGTATGTGCTCTCTGCTTATCTCAGCATTGTTTCCAGTCGTCCTGGACTTCTCTGTACCACTGGACTCAAGCAGTGCTGATTCAGGAGAGATGTGGTTGGAGATTGTGCAACTCCTGCCTCACAATTACACATTCAACTACCCTTATAGGTAGTATCTATTATCTTTTGAGACTGAATGGAGGCGTTTTTTTTCATATATAGTAATATATGTATGTGAGTATTTGGCAGTGTGACATTGTGTATGTGTTGGTTTATCTTGTTCTTATTAATGCGTATATAGCTGTGAGTAGCAATTCGTTTTTGTTCGCCTGACTCTCACTAGTGTGTAAGAATGTGTGTGCAAGATGAAGAACGCTTGTATGTGAGTCATTGAAGTGTTCCTTTTCGACTTGCCGTTAGCGAAAGGCATGGCATGAGGGTGGGATGTTCTTCGGTTCTTCAGTATGGCCAACTGGAAAAATATCTCTTTAGCTTTTTGCTGTTTATTTTTTAGTTTGATAGGAGTTTGTATGTTCACGCTAGCTTGTTAAGTAACAGAGTGTGGAGGTGCAGATGGCAGCATCAGCAGCATCAGCTGTACAACAGCCAACAGATGCAAATGACTGAGCTATGTGTGAAGTGACATCACAGTGAGAAAGAAAGAAAGAAAAAGATTATAAAAAGGCAGAGAAAGATGTGTTACACACATGGCCCGTGAGCGACAGGAAAAGAAGTGTCCTAAACATGGCCGGACAAAGACAGAGTACTATGCGATCGACAGGGCAGAGATTTTTTTAAGCACATTAGAGTACAAGAAGACTTCTGAACAAAGACAAGGTGTTATTCTAGAAGCAACTGTAAATAAATGTATGTTGCTTCAACTAAAAAAAAAAGTGAGTTAAATTCTTTCTTTATCTTTGTTTCTTTGCGACTGTCTGCATACAATGTGTGGGTCCCGAGTGTTGACATGTAACGACTGCATTAAGCATATCTGTGTACCCCTCGGAACATTTAGTACCCCAGGTACTCAGTTCAGCGAAGTTCATACTGATCTGGTTGGACCATGTCCAGTCAATCAGGGATTTACTTTTCCTGGCCTGCATAGACAGTTTCACATAGTGGCCTGAAGCCATTCCTCTGAATAACATCTCAGTTGAATCTGTAGTGTGATCCATTATATCAGGCTGGATATCGCGTTACAGAGTTCTTACAACCATTACCACAGACCGTGGTGTACAGTTTGAAACACATCAATTCCAAGAACTTTCTAGGATTTTAGGGATCAAATGTATTTGCACAAGTTATCACCCAGCTTCAAATGGGATGATAGAACGTTCCCATCACCAATTAAAAGCAACATTACATGCGTATCCTGATAAACAATGATGGAGCGAATATGTACCTTCTTGGCTGTTATGCAGCTATTAAAGAGGATCTTAGATACTCTCCGGTCAAGTGACTCCGATAGATTTAACATCAACCAATTCAGCTCTGTATGTTAACAGACTGCAAGGCTGCAAGCTTATTTCAGTAAGCTCCCACTATTGCACCCTAGGGAATAGATCATAAAATCATCAGTCCCAAAGAATATTTCCTGTTATTCTTAGAAAGGACGCTGTGAAAGCCCCTCTAACTCCACCTTATACTGGCCCTTATCGTGTATTTTCATGCACTGATAAACTTTTCATCCTAGACATTAGTGGTAAAAAAGAGATATCAATTGAAAGAGTAAAAAGAGCCTTTATTGACAGGAAAACACAAGAGCTACACATTCCCCCTACATACACATTACATCACCATACACCTGAACTGAATACTCCAGCCTAAGACAATTACGTCACCACTACACATAGTGGTCGACGAGTACATTGGCCAAAGAAATTATATAAAACTCTATGCATATAGAATGTACTTTTGTACAATTTCTGCTTATTTCCCCCCCCCCACCTCTCCAAAAAAATACTTTTCACAGAAAAAACATGTTTTGCCCCAAATTATAATCATTTTCTCTCAATATTTTTTCACTGAAAAATAAGAACATTTCTTCTTCATCAGCAAAGAGAACCAACTTTTCACTAAAAAATATTTTTTCATGCAAAATAAACAAAAACAAAAATTGTCTATGAACTGAATGAACATTATTTCTATTTTGTGCAACTGCTACCTTTTTTTCTCTGTCAGCTTCCTGCCAAAAGAGAAAATGATGTAGCAGTCACAACTAATCTATTTTCTCTTATGAATCAACGCCCCACCCCATCAGCCACACATTGACCAATCAGCTAGCAGGGTGCATTGATACATCAGTTCCTTAAGGAACTTCTTTATCCCCTTTTGAAAAAGAGATTCAGCCAACAGAGAGAGCCCAACCAGTAGAGAAGCCAGACATCTTTCTTTCTCTCTTGTCCTTGCCCACTCGACACTAGCATCAACAATTTTCATTGAAAATAACTGCTGCCAACTTGGGACCACAGAAATAATGGCTTCCTGACCGACAGACCTAAAGAACCTTCTATTTCTTCTTTCATTTTGTTTTAAAAAGGGTTTGTTATTTGTTCCGTGCTTTTGCGTTCGACAATTATTTTATTAGGTGTGCTAACAGCCAAGCTTCCTAAATACCTCTATGCTCTATGTTTAAAAAGAATGTGTCCATTATAGCCTCTGACTTAACTGATTGGTTAACCGTCGACATAGAAAAATATACACTCTCAAAGAAATTCCAACAGAAACTGAACAGCCAGCCTTGGTACACCCTTGAATGTGTTGCCGCCATTGCTAATAAAAACCACTACTTCAATTGCTTTAAACGTGATAGATGTTTTGAAACTAAAATCGTTTTTAAGACTGCTAGCAATCACTGGAAAAGGATCATGAATAACGCGAGTGTCATATGGTCAGTTCGTCAAGTCCGATGTAGAGTTTTAGTGAATAACAAAAAAGGTCCACAACAGATGAGTGTTCTCTTGTAATGTTGTGACCATTTGGACTGGGATCATAGCGTAGTATCTGTGTTAACTGTGGCAAGCAGGGCCAAGGGTCAAAACATTATTATTATTATTATTATTATTATTATTATTATTATTATTAATTGATTCCAGCAACAGCAGGTCGCTGGATTAATTATTATGATTAGAAAAATAAACAATTAAATTGAAAAAGAAAATGATTGACATATAATATAATAATATCGTAAAAGGAATGTGAAAATAGAAAATAGATGTAAAAATGATTTTTGGCTTGAATAAAGAAATAACTAGATTGAGGTTACATCAGCTGTTGGTCTGAGAGACATAATGAGACACGTGATGAAATGTAGATTTGGGGAGATTCTACACAGTCGTTAGCTGGACATCAGAGAAAACAGATGACTCAAAAAGGGGAGTTGGTATCTCCATGGGGCGGGGGGTGGCGTCATCTCAGGCAGCCAAGATGTAAAAACGTGTAATCTCTGAAGATGCCGGTCGGATCATGAAAATAAATGTTCGTAAATAATTCAGGTATGTGTTGTGTTTATTTACATCTGTTAAAAAGAATTGTTTGTCTACAACTGTTTCGATACGTCCACATTAATCGTTTCCTGTTAGAACCGGTGCATGAATGTTAAAATATACATACTAGACGATCAACTAAATGATACGACGTATAAACATACATGCGTTTACACATACATGAATATATAGATAAAAAATAAAACCCAACTATTCAACATGTATGTCGTTATGGAATATATTCATATACACATTACACAATAGACCCCTTTTTTAGAGCCCCATAATATAACACTCTATTCTGACCATCATCAATGCGTCTGAAGTAATTTCAGCATCTGACAAAGCCAAACTCTTTGCCAAGAACTTTGCATCAAACTCAACTTTATGTGATCAGAGTCACCTATCTCCCAAATTTCCTCTCAATACCGATAACAATCTGAGCGACATCCGAACCTTGATAAATTTATTTATTTTGCCAAAAATTTACAAAACACATAAGACCGACTCACCGTAATGGCAGTGTTTCTTCCTTCGGATCAATTACTGCCCTGCATGCCAGACACAAACGAACCCTCGTACATCGAGTGCTAAGGTTGGTCTCACTTTCATGTCCACAAATATACTCACATGCATTGATTAGGGATGAAAAATAATGGAACAAAGAGAGTTTGGTTAGATGATTCGAATATTTCTGAGAACATTTTGGGGCCCCAAAGCGGTGCAGGCTGGATTGTAATGCAAGCATACGTGCTCTCCAGGAAAGATGTAGAAAGATGTTGTGTCCAGCCACTTGTAAATAGAGATTTTGTTCAATGAAAAGTTCTTATGTAAATATCACATTTACTGCACTGTTCCTTGCCATTTCTGTGATCATGAGATCAGGAGGGAGTTTGATAGACAGAGAGAACCTACCTCAGAAACGGGCAAGAATCTCTCGGCAGTAGGCTGAAAGACAGAAGAAAAAAAAAAAAAAAGAGGCCCAAGATGGCGGCTGTTGTCTTTTGAAGCTTCCGGTCATGCATAGATCTCTAGCAGTCTCATGTAGTATATGCAAATTAGGTGTGCCCGAAACCTTATAAAAGGCGAGTCACTGGGAGGAGTGGGAGAAGCATTTAAGTGTGGGGTATATGGTTAGAAAAGAAGAAAAAAAAAAAAAGAAACGTACTGGGCGTATCTGCATCGCTCTTTGGGAAAGAAGAAGGAAAGGATGGCCAGCGCATTTGTATATGCGAAGGGCATCTTGGGAAGGCAGAGCATGATGGGAGAAGCTATTATTTTTTTCCTGTCTCTTCCTCTTTTTTTTTTTCTAGATAGGAGGATATAAAAGCAGGGAAAAATTCCCTGGTGTAGCAGAGAGAAAAGAGTCGTGAACATCTCTTGAAAAGAATTTTGTATTGCTGACGTTCGGATTGTGCGGTGTGATGTTGGTGGCGAGAGGCCAGGTGTGGTCGATTGGAAAAGAAGAGGGCAGAAACGTGCTGTTGTCGAGAGAGTGACTCACTCCTTCCCGAACCCCAGAACCGAATCCTGATTATAACGCTAGACATGTGAATAGAGAACGTCGACGTGTATCTCGTGTTGTGAACAACGAACTCTACTCGACTCAACCTGTGACTAGCGAACCTCTGCTTGAGGTTTTAGACAAAAAGTTTTGTTGCTTTGCGTTAGACAAAGACTTCTGATACATTTCTCTCAATAACTTAAGAATACATAATTATAACGTTTTCTTTAATATTTACTACCAAATATAATTTTATGTGAAACCGTTGAAAAACAAAAGTTAAAACTTAAAAAAGGGCAATAATATTTTTGAAGCCCAAGCTGATTCAAGAAAATTTATTTGTAATGGTTTTGCTAATAATTGCTTTGAAATTGTAAATGTAATTCCCAAAATACAAAAAAAAAAAAGCATACACAGTATTTGAAGACCAAACTGCTTAAAAATTTAATTATAGCTATTTTTTAAAATAATTACTATGAAATAAATATTTGGATAAAATAACCAGAAGAAAGCCAAATTTATAAAAAGACCAAATATAATTTTTGAAGGCCAAACTGTTTAAAAAAAAAAAAAAAAAAAAGGCCAAATTCGCGAAATTTGGTCTTAAAAAAGCCAGCCTGACCTTCAATGTTATTAGAAATTATACCCCCCCTCCTCCTCCCACTTTTTCCTAATTGATGAATCATTTCCTTGACCCTTTTGGCTAGCAGGATTTCCGATCCCTGCTGCTTTAGAGGTCACGTGAGGGAACTTATAAAAAACCTCGCATGAATGTTCCTTGTCTCTTTTTGCCCCCCCCCTCCCACTTTTTTTTTATCCAGCAACAGGACCTGGTTGAGTTCAGGACGATATTCACAGGAACTCTTCCTACAATTACCAACCTGAACTGAAGAATATTTGTGACAAACCCGAGACAGCATTATAAATTAGCCATCATTTTTAATCACCGAATTCCTGCCTGGATTGTAACCAAGTCCAATATGAAAGGAACTAGAATGGAGAGACGTACGCATGCTACCTGTTGTTCGAACTTTCCAGTCCAGATAAGTTCTTGCGAAGACCAGTTTTTGCAAATCTTCTTATCCGCACAATTAACTTTTTCTTCCATCACTCCGTAAAATTGCTTTAAATATTGTACACACTTGTGGTGTTCCTTCTCGCAAACTAACGATTGTCATATTCTGTTTCAGAGCTTATCCTATGTTTGTTTCCGCATTCTGATGTGTGAGAATTTCGTTAGGTAACAGCACAAACTGGTAACAGGTTTGTAGAAAGTTTTTTTTTTTTTACATGGGGTTCATCACTTATCAAGGCCCAGAAGCCACTCGGGATAAGAGTTATTGTATGTACAGTAATCAATGGGGTAGAGTGTTGTAGTATTCATTAGTATTGGAGATTTGATAAAGTGTCATTACTTAAGGGGGCGGTTCATCAGGAATTTGTTTATGTTGGACTTGAAGACATCCAAGTTAAAGTCAGGAGGGAAACAGGTAAGCGGTAGAGAGTTCCCCAGGCATGCAGTTCTAAGAAAGAAGCTTTGTTCACGGAATCTACGTTTTGATTTAGGCACAGATAAAGAGTGGGGAAAATTATAGACAGTGGCTTCAGCTAGACGGGTGTTTATCATGAAAGATTGGCGAGGGGGGATCAGAGATTGAAGCTCAGATGAGCACTTGCCATAGAAATAACGATAAACCAAAGACAGGCTCACAAAGTCTCTTCTGTGTGAGAGAGGTTGCAAGGAAGAGAAAAGGGCATCCCCCACTAAGCCACAAAGTCTATTTTGTACTCTGTCAAGGCAGGATAGGCTGTTTTTAGCAGCCCTTGCCCAGATGTGGCGGCAGTATTCCATCCTTGGACTTACTTGGCTTTTGTATAGATAAAGAATTGCATCATTAGTGAGATATCTTCTGGAGCAGTAGAAGTGAATTAAAAAGAAAAAAAAAAGATGTGTCCAGGGCATGCAGTTTTTGAAAAGAAATTTTTTTTTAATATATATATAATTTTTTATTATAATAATTATTGAATACCTACAGATATTAGTGTTTTACCTTTTCAGAAATCTTCAGTGTAGGGTAGACTCGACAGAAGCCATCCTTGGCTTCATTAGCAAAGACCGTATCCATTCAGCTACTGCTAACCACGTGAAATAACATTGAAATTTAAACATTTTATTTTTAAATGTCTTTTACGTCAGTCCGAGTGATCTAATCATATGATGATCTGTGCATAAAAGCTAATTTGACCGACTTAGTTCAAATGAAAGTGCTCAACGATAGGAAACGAGTTTCTTAAAAAGGGTGACATAATTATTTACTATTATATATGTGTGTGTGTGTGTAGCGATACACCATAGACATTAAAGTAAATAAATAAATGAATAACATTTAAGTTATTCATACATTTTGTCGTATCCACCCACACAAATTCTGTAGAAGTAAAAGTAAAACTGTGCCTCTTCGCGCGGACATAGGACAAGGCAATACCACGTGACAGGGTGTTCATTTTCTGTCCAATCAACACTCGAAGAAAACACTTTCTAAAATCTTTTTTTAACAGCTTTCGCTGGGAGCTTGCCAAAACCGTATAAAAGGCACTGCGCACGAAATCCAAACCAGTTCAGAATGCAGTTTTAGGAGTAAACAATACCGCTGTTGACTCCCTCTTTATGTGTGACGCTAAACCACCAGCATAACTTTGAGCATCTTTTCCTCTTTGCCTCTTTTCTCCCTGCGGGCTGATAGCAAACCGTTTGGGGGCTTTGACCCAGGCTAAGTCACATGGCGCAAACACAAAAGGAAAAATGTTTTTGCTGTTAATATTAATGCTACAATCATACTAGATTTATCCCCCCCCCCCAAATAAACTTTTATCATATCAGACACATTTATGGAGCAAAATTATCACATTACTGGAAGTGTAAAAGACTAGGATATAAATACCCTAAACTCGCTACAAGAAAAAATAATGAAACGAATTGAATGAAGGAAACAAAGAACTCAAATGCTGGAATAAAATAAACATGTCGTTTATTTTCTGTTGAGAAATGAAAGTCTTGGGTGTACACGTGTTCATTCGGCCGTTGACGACTACGCGTGTGGAAGGAAAGGGGAATGCAATAGAGAAACGCGAAGTGGCAAGCCGGCCCGTAGAAAGAGAGGGTTAAGCTCAGTAGAGAGTTGCGCACATGTCTGTGTTGATGGACCAAAACGAAGGGGAGATAGAGTGAGAAAGTCAATCCAGTTCATGGAGAGAGAAAGCGTATAAAGTGTACGTACGGTCTGTTAGCTTTTTGTCCCACATAGTAGCAAGTGGTGTGAGGCACGCGTGTGCGCGCATGCCGAAAAGGCACGCTGTCGGTCCGTACACCGTCCAGCTAGGAAGCTGGTCTGAAAAGGGAGAAGCTGCTTATTGCTTTTACTTTTATAAGTGTTTCCGCTGGTCTTTTGCGTATGTGTGGATTTCCTTTGAAAGGGAAAGTGACATTGTCCATGCGTGCATGTATGTGCGTACGTTAGCGTGTGTGTGTATGTATGCGAACGTAAATATGTGCACGTGTGTGGACGTGGGCGCGTATGTATATGTCAAGTAATATAGCTTGAGATGTGAACGCGTGTTTTTGTGTGAGACTAGAAAAGGCTCGCGCAGAAGTAACTAATATAACAAATTTTATTTCCTTTTGTTAAAGAAGAAATATTTTATCTTTAAAAAAACATGATTTCCTCAGTCGGAGGAGGTCTTATTTTAATCTATTGTTACAGTTCTTTTACTCAAGTTCTATCTATGTAAGAAATATATATTAAGTCCTCATGACTATGCATGATTCTAAAAACCTAACATTTATTTCCAAGAAACTGTTTCCAAGAACTATGAACATCTTGTGAATAATTTAATGACTTAATCTTTCCGTCGCGTGTTGACACGCCACACGCATATAAAAAATACAATGAAAAAGTGATGTTTCCTTGAATAAATTTCTATATTAAATGTTAAAACTGATTTCCATATTGCTAATTACTGACACCTTTTATTTTATTTTATTTATTTTTGTTAAGGGTTGGCAGATATTTATCTATGTTCACGTCACGGGTGTGATACCAGGCATCGGTGGATATCGACCAATCACCTACATCTCTAATATAAATCTCACTTGTCTGTTTAAATGTATGTATGTATGTATGTATGTATGCCTAAAACTTTCGACAGAGGTGACGGATTTTCATGAAATTGGTATCGTTTTGAAGCTCGACCCTTTGGACGACAAATATTGAAAAATAGGCCAAAAACATTAATTCCTTCACCCTCAACTGGGCACTTATTTTGGAAAGTCATCCCCTCTTTTCGATTGACTAGCTTTAATTTAAACCTTCGCCACTTCCGGTTTGGCGATGGATGCCACGGCAAAGATGTCACTTTTTTTTCACATTCATTTCCTCCTTCACGGTATGGGTTTGAGCCTGCCTGTCTACTACCAATTTTTTTTTTTTTTTGCTCAATACACACCTCCAAACACCCGGGCAATGCCGGCATCCAGACTAGTCTATAATATAAATCTCACATGTCTATTTAAATGTATGTATGTATGCCTACCTAAGACATTCGACAGAAGCGACAGATTTTCACGAGATTGGTATCGTTTTAAAGCTTGACCCTTCGGACGACAAATATCGAAAAATTGCCTAAAAGCATTAATTTCTTCCCCCTCAACTGGGCACTTTTCTACAGAGAGGGTCGCTTTTTTCGCTGATATTTTTGAAATCATCCCCTCTTTTCGATTGACTAGCCTTAATTTAAACCTTCGCCACTTCCGGTTTAGCGATGGAAGTCACATTTTTTTCACGTTCTTTTCCCCCTTCGCAGTACGGGTTTGAACCTGTCTGCTTTACTACAACTTTTTTTTCTGCTCAACACGCACCTCCAAACACCCGGGCAACCAGACTAGTATAAACACAAATAATCTCATTCTTGTTTGAGATAAGAGAAATATATTTAATTTTAAAAGGAAATAATTTGTCCCACATAACACACAGTTACTTCAAGCAAAATCTATAACGAACCACCTGGTCAAATTAAATAAGTGCTTGTAAAAAAAAAGAAACATACACACATTTTCTCCATATTGAAAAAAATTGTTGCATTGTTTTTTTTTATAATTCAACCGAGATAAAAGGAAATGGTGTCCAGCCGTTTTGACAAGTCTTCTGAGTGCCCTTTCAATCGGATTTTTTGTAAAATATTAAATTTGCCGCTCTCAGAAATTCTTCTAGATTGTTAATTTTTATTTATTTTTTTTTTTTTGTATTTATCTGGAGCGTGTCCTTTTGCAAAGTTGGACCTTTCCTACACTAGAATCCAACATTGTTTCTCGTGCTACCCTCGTGGGAAGGCAAATAAAAAAAACAAAAAAAAACGGCGAACTATGAATTTTTTTTTTTTCGTTTTTTAGTGTTTGCAAAGAGCAAAACAGAGACAAGGCAAACACTCATGCAAGGAGTTTTATAAATTACCTCACGTGACCCCCAAAACAACGCAGGGATCGGAAATCCTGCCAGCCGAAATGGTTAAGTAAAATGCCCCTTCAATAAGGAAGACGTGACGGAGGGCATAAATTCTAATAGTATATCTATCCCTACCTTCAGACCTTGTGCCACATCTAGCGGTGAGGAGGTTAATACTACCTAGAGACCCTATTTATTTCCCTCGCCACAAGGGAAGAGTTAGACAGACGGTTGATTTTTAATGTAGGAAAAATCCAGCTCCCAAAAAGGGACACTCTGAATTGAGACAAGAATTCAAATTACTTCGACCTAGAAGGATTTCTGATTCATTGACCGAAGACAAAAAGATAAAGTGTAGTACCAGAGCAGATAGTACACTTTGTTACTAATCAAAAGTTTATCACCCATTTAGAAACTAAAAGTGGCACATTTTGAAGAAAGTAAGGAAGGACGTTGTTTTGGAAAGTGTTTTGTTTTTCTTCTTCTTCTTCTTCTCTCTCTCTCTCTCTCTCTCTCTCTCTCAAAGAATTACATTGTTCTGGGAAAAAAGAGGAAATGTCTGAAGATTGTAATTTAAGCGATTTCGTATTTTCTGATCTTACCGATTACCTCAGTCACTTAGCGCTCATAAAGGAGACGAAATTGATAGATGATTGCGGGATGAATTGAC
Organism: Euprymna scolopes; assembly: GCF_053919585.1. Lineage (NCBI taxonomy): Eukaryota > Metazoa > Mollusca > Cephalopoda > Sepiida > Sepiolidae > Euprymna > Euprymna scolopes. Next base: position 52,054,282 of record NC_136518.1, read on the forward strand.
GTGCCCATACCGTCAAACTTCCCAAAAGTGCGGGAGACCGTATTCCGCAGAATATCAGGAAAGAGAAAACATGGACTTTGCTTGTAAAACCTACCCAGAAAATAATACCAACACTGAGTTTGTGGTGAGGGGCATTAAAGAAAGCCTTGATATTTGTGATTTCGATACTCGCTCGAATTTCTTCTCGGATAGTCCTAATAAAAATCATGAATTATTTCACTCGTTTATCAAGCGCAGATAGCTAATACAACCAAAGTCGTAGACCAATATGTTTTCCAGCCGAGGTGTTTAACCTCGAACTCTCGAGAGTGTAGATTATCTCTCGACACGGATGAACTGATAATGGAATTGGAAAAAAATTGACTCTACTTGGAAAAATTTGAATACCACGATATTTTTCTTTAGAGACGACTCGAATATTAGTTATGAGAGTACTGGTCCGATTCCTGTCTCCGATGATACAGACGTACAAACCAACCGTTGGCCACTTTTTATTAATCGTAATAAATTACCACTAGAATAAAATGATTAAAAATAAAAGTGCGCATGTAGATCGTTAATCTGGCAAATGTGCAGTTTAGCGGCGTAAATTATTTGACCGACAAAAATTTATAAAAACTGTTTATTTTTAAAACCCATTTAGATCCTAAGGCTGAAATAAAACCGGAAAAAATCCTATTATTTTTTTCAGCATTTTTTATTAAACTAAATGTACGACAATCGAGGCCGCCATATTGTTAAAATTTGGCCTTTCTATGGTTTGACATATTGGCTACTTTACCTTTTTATTTATTTTTTTTTTTTTTAAGGCCAAATTGGTCCTTTTTTACTCTCTTGCATGGAACCATGATTTTGGCCGCCATTTTTTTTTTTTTTTTAAGCAGTTTCATCGGACCATGATTTTTGGTGTCCATGTTTTATTTATCTATTTATTTATTTATTTTTTATTGCTATGCAATAGGACATTATTAGATTTAATACTATTATTCAATAAATTACAGCTAACATACACAAAAACACAGAACTCTAGAACCTGTTGGGTTCTGGATATGACCTTAAACTATATCCGATAGCGATGCCCCAGCTTGCGGGCTTTGGGGAGTATGGAGCCACACTTTAATTGCCATTGCTCCCAGGTCCACTTTGACCCGGAGTGGTAGTACCTGTTAGAGTCCCAACTATGGGTTAGATAGAAACCGACTTAAAAAACAAATATACTCTATTAAAAAACTGTTCTTCAAAATCACTAGATTCGGCATTAAATAACCCAAAAGGGTTGATATGTCATAAAACAAAAACCACCAACTAGAACCTGTTGTCCGACCCAATCGTGTATTTTCGAACAAAGGCATTTCAGGGGGAAAACACTTATTACGTACTTACTTGTCATATCATGTCGAAATTAGTATAAATTCCCCAAATTACGAAAAATTTGAAAAAAAAAAAAAAAGTAAAAAAAAGTATATTGAGAAAAAGGGAGCTGGCTGACCTGAAAAATCGATTCTTTAATTTCATCGGATTCTATGCAAAGCAATTTTAGGCCAGGGCTTCCCGATTTCGATCTTATAAAGGGTTCATTTACAATGCAAAACCGCACGTCAAAACTTTTTTTTTTTTATATATATAACTTTTTTAATTTAAAATGTCCTCGCGTAGTGTAAACTAAAGCGGTTTATTTTTTCCTAATTATTATTATTATTATTTTTTTTTTTTTTTAATTTTACACATCTGACACAAACATTTAAATAAACTCATAAAAAGCTACTTCATATTGGTAAAACTGCGTTTCAGGTGTATTCACGAAAAGACTTCTATGCCTTGGCGGCAAATAGTTTTTATCCGCCATGGCTGATCGACCACGCGCCCCGTCTGAGATCGTACCCCCACATATTATAATACCTATGCGAAGTAGAAACGAAATTTTCAACCTGGCTGCATTGCGTCCGGTTATATCCGATGTATACAACTGCCTAGCGATACGTCAACCAATACAAAACACTATGACGTGTTCATGTGGACAACAGTGCCGATTGAATAACAATGCTCAATGCATAGATCGAAAGAGATGGTATTGCAAAAATCAAAATTCTTTGCGTGACGGTTCGTTCCCCCCCCCCCCCCGGCAGTCACCTTACGCTGCAAGAAGTTATTATACTTGTATATTGCTGGTCTTATGATATGTCAGAGTCTTCTGTCACAGGCTATGACACAGCAAGAGACCAACATTGAGGGCAGACACACTGGCTGACTGGTGCCACTTTCTTCAGGAAAATTGTGAAACCTGGTTAGCTGACCATCCTGATGAAATTAGTGTTTTAGATGCCAATGGAGACTCAGTGATCGTTAAAATTGATGAATCAAAATACTTTCACAGAAAGTATCACAGAGGACAGTGCAAAGACGATCATTTGGTGTTTGGGGGAATAGAAACACTGAAAAGTGCTTCTTTTTTTTTTTTTTTTTTTTTTTTTTTGAGGTACCTGATCGGACGCTCGGCAGCTACACCAGAACCATTGATACGGCAGTATATCCTAGAACCATTGATACGGCAGTATATCTTGCCTGGTTCGGATATAATGTCTGATGGTTGACCAACATATGCAAACCGGACAGATTGGAGATGAAATTTAGCAACACTCCGTTATCACCCACCAGCAAAACTTGTGGGTCCGGGCGATCCAGAAATCCACACGGAACACGCAGAAAAGATGTGGATGCGTGCAACAAGAAAATTGCGTAGACAATTTGGAATGTACCAAGATCTTTTCGCATCCTATCTCCAAGAATTTGTTTTTCGAAATAGGTTTCGTAACCAGGACATGTCTATTGCTATGCTGACCATCATAGCGGACAATTGTTCCCTATAATTATTTAGTTCGGCACTTATGCATGACAAGACCCAGCGCCATTTCAATTTAACTGTGATTCCAAAAAATGTTTTATTAAAAAATAACCAAATTAAAAAGAAATCATTAAAAAAAAGTTTTATAATTTTTTAATCAAAAAATATAGTTTGTTACACTGAAAATTTAACTGTGATTCAAAAAATGTTTTATTAAAAAGGTGCCCGGAAAACCTGTACATGGAAAACTCGTACCCGGAAAACTAGTCCCTTATGAATAAATATCGATTGTAAACACATTTTATGACCGTTCTTGAAGGAGATATTGTTAAAAAAAAAAAAAAAAAGTATACCCCCCCCCATAATATTAAAAAAATATTTTTACTTGTTTACTGTTGTTTTTATAAAAATAAAATCGATTTTCTAAGTATCCGTTTTCTACCTAACTGGCTAAGTTGTTAGTGGTTTCACTTCTTTTAAAGCGTTTATTCTGTTCAAAAACGAGACTGCAGACAGTATAATATTTTTTTAAATATTTATACTTATTTACTGTATTTTTTTTAAAAGGGCAAAATCGATTTTTCTACCTAGCTGGCTAAGTTGTTAATATTATGTGGGGTATAGTTTTTTTTTTTAAAATAGTTGTTAATATTATGAGGAGGTATAGTTTTTTTTTTTTTTTTTTTTAAACAATATCCCATTCAAGAACGGTCATAAAATGTGTTTTCAATCGATATTTATTCAATAAGGGACCAGTTTTCCTACGTAGCAAAAAGGGACGAGTTTTCCGGGTACGAGTTTTCCAGGGACGAGTTTTCCTAAATTAATTAAAAAATAACCAAATTCAATCATTAGAAAAAATGCTTAATAATTTGCACATACATTTTCTAACGGTGATAAAAAGTCAACCAATTTCATTCATTTAGTGTCATTCTAAGTTTTTATCAATTTAATTAAAACTATATATTTTACAGTGGCAATTCAAAAAAATTGTTTTAATGAAAATATATTTTCTAAGGGTGAGTTTTCGTTAAAATGTTCTGAGAAATGTATTATTTTACTTTAATTCAGAAGAATTTATAAAATATATATTTTTGTGTTATTTATATTATTTATTTGCCGTGTTGAAGTGCCTTTAGTTTTAATTTATATATATAAAAGCGAAAATGTGTGTATGTTTGTTTGTATGTATGTATGTGTGTTTGTATGCCTCGCAAAAACTTTCGACACGGGTCACGGATTTTCATGAGATTGGTATCATTTTTAACTTTCAACCTTCGCCCGACAAATATCGAAAAATTGGTCAAAAACATTAATTTCTTCATCCTAAAATCATCAGTTTTCTAGAGGGAGGGGTCAGCAAAAACCGTCCTCTCATGACAAGTTCGTTTCTACGCATGCGTCATATGACGCCAGAACATGATTTACTTTAAATATAAAAAAAACAGACCAATTTCGTCGACGTCGTCTTAGCTAGTTGCTTAGAGCGCGGCCTCATTATCTAAAGGTTTTGGGTTGGAATCATAGTGTGAGGTGTCTTTTTTTTTTCGATTTTTTAAATTTTAATATCGAAACAGGGTTATTTAAGCCATTTTTCACGTTTTTTGGGTTATTTTTATTTTTCAGATTTTTTAAAGAAGTTTTTTCTTTTCTGTTTTTTCCATTTTTCCATTTAACATTGTTCGTTTGCCTTACATTAGTTTTTTTTTTAAATATTTACTTCGCTTATTCTTATGTTTAATTAACATCCCCACACCCCCGCCTGAGCACACACACCTCGAAACACCCGGGCAACGCTGGGTACCCCATGCTAGACTATCTATATATATAAAAGGCAAAATGTGTGTGACCATTTCTGTATGTCTTCAAAAGGCTTTTCTCGCACACGCTCCCGGGGTCGTTACTATCGCTTAAAACTGTGTATATAGGTCCTAGATAATAATATGTAGGATTTGGGAACGCATATAGCTTATAGATTTATTTACGTCGACTTTTATAAAATTATTGCTATTTTGGCTTCTCGCGTGTTGGTTGGGCTTTTTAGTATAAATAAACTAAAACTAAACTCAAACGGACGTTCTCGGCATTGCGCAGGGAAAAAGTCCAGCGTGACTTCTATTTGACCATACCTTCTTAATTAGGTCAAATGGAAGCAGCAGAGTTAACTTTTATTGCGCACGCCTGTTTTTATACTTAAATAAATTCAAACCTGCTTAAAGTTGTCTGTTGCCGTGGCTCAATGGTTAACGTAGCACGGTTTTGTTTTTTTTCACACATTGATTTTCAGCTCAAGGGTACGGGTTCGATTCTCATACTCACCTACCAAAACATTTTTTTTATTATTATTTAACACCCTCCTCCCGGAGTTTTGATTTACCTCAAGATACCCGGGCATCGCTGGGTACCCCCCGCTAGTATATATATAAAAGGCAAAATGTGTGTGACCATTTCATGTATGTCTCGCAAAGGCTTTTTTCGCTGACGCTCCTGGGGGAGGGGTTACTATTGCTTAGAACTGTTTATATACCCCCTAGATAATAATATCTACAATTTGGGAATGCGGGTCGCCTCTAGATTTATTCACGTCGATTTTTACAAAATTATTGCTATTTCAGCGCGTCTTGTGTTCGTTCAGCGAAACTAAGGGTCTGTTTCCCGGCATTCGCACCGGGGAAACGGCCAGAAGCAATCAGCTTTGATCAATGTGGGGCCAAACTCCTTATATCAGACAATTGCTATTCAATCTGGACAATGGGGAGCTGGTTTCCCCCTCTCCAACATCTTGGGGAATTGGGTAAACAAACCCAAACGCTGCCCCGCAGCAAAAGTCAACTGCGCGACTTCTATTTGATCTCATTAATGAGGTCAAATAGAAGCAACAGAGTTAACTTTATTTCGGCCACGTGTCAATTCTGTTTTTAATAATTAAATAAATAAATTCAAACATTTTTCCGTTGTATGTCGCGGTGGCCCAGTGGATAACGTCGCACGATTCTTTTTCACACTTTAATTCCCAACTTTGCCTCAAAACTTTTTTTATTTTACCCCCCCCCCCCGGGAGTTTTGATTTACCCAAAGCCACACACACCTCCAAACGCTCGGGCAACGCCGGGTACCCCCTCCCCCGCGAGTAATAAAATAAAACTCTCTGTGCACATGAACATGTTTTCTCCCCGTTCGTATTATTTGACTTTAATCGCCTTTGTTGCTTGTCGAAAAAGAAAAAACGCAAAAAGTCATAGTCCGATGAAACTGCTTCAAAAAATGAACAAATAAATAAATGAATAAATAAAAAGTATATTTTTACATTAGGGCTATTACCACAATTTTCTTTAAAATGACGACTTGAATAGATGGTACTTCTACAGTTTATCGCCGAAAATGGAGACGCCATTTTCTTTCGGGCACCTGTTGTTAAAATCAGAGGGAGAAATCAATATTTTAAACTATGACCAAAGTAGGAAATATATAACAAAAAAAATAACAAAATTGTTTTTATTAAAATTATATTTTCTTACGCAGACTTTTCAATAAATTTTTATACATTTTTATACAATAAACGCTTTGGTTTTCAAATGGCGCTCGCCCCTTTTAAACAATTATGAATATGTCATTTTCAATTTTTGTTTTTAATGTCTTTTTCATTTTTCTGTTTTTAATAATATATATATATATATATATATATATATATATATATATATATATATATATATATGTGTGTGTGTGTGTGTGTGTGTGTGTGTGTGTGTGTGTGTGTTTCATGAAAAACTTTCCCGTTTTCATTAATTAAATCGAAACATTTCCAATTAAACAATTACGGATATATGATTTTTTTTTTTTAACTTTTTTTCGTAGTTCTTTCCCTAAGTAATTAATATCCAGTTTATTATTTATTTTTTTTTTGTTGTTATTTATTTCCTACTTCGGCCATAGTTTAAAATATTGATTCCTCCATCTGATTCTAATGACAGATGCCCGAAAAAAATGGTGACTCCATTTTCGGCAATAAACTTTATAAATACCGAATAGATTTTCGACTATGCTGAATACGAAAATCGCATTTAAATTTTGCAGAGACAATCAGTTATCGAAATATAAACACGTGTATTATGCACTATAATTCTTTGGCAGCCATGTTTTTACGCGCATGATAAACAAGTCTACTTTTTTTTTTACATCGGCATCACCACATTATCAAGGCCCAGAGGCCACTCAAGGATAAAGGTTAAAGAGACTTCGCAGAGAAGTAGACTGGTTTCTCAAGAGAACCAACAGGTTCTAGAGTTATAACGTATTTTATTTGTGTATATTGGCTGTAATTTATTGAATTAATAATATTGAATTAAATCTAATGCTGTCTTATTGAATTGTAATAAAAATATAATAAGACATGGACACCAAAAATAATGGTCCCATGAAACTGCTTAAAAGAAAAAGAAGAAAAAAGACTAATAATATGAAAAAAAAATGGCAACCAATATCTTAATAATAATAATTTACACACTTGAAGTGCACATTTACAAAAACAATAATTTACACACTTGAAGTGCACATTTACAAAAAACAAAAAATACGGCGGCTAAAATCATGGTTCCATGCAAGAGAGTAAAAATTCCAATCTGTCAAACCTTAGAAAGGCCAAATTTTAAAAGCAATATGGCGGCCTCGAATGTCGTACAGTTAATCTAATGAAAATGTTTAAATAATAATAATGATTTTTTTTCAGGTTTTATTTCAGGTTTAATAATGTGTTTTATGTAAAAATAAATAGTTTTTATAATTTTTTTGTCTGTCAAATAATTTACGCTGCTAAACTACACATTTGCCAAAATTCTAATTCTTTGAACTGTTTAATTTAAAAAAAAACAACAAAAAAACTAATTCTTTGAACTGTTGAATTTAGAAAAAAAAAAAATCTTAAATATTGATTATAGTAATAAATGCCCCCAAATTCTTTGAATTGCTTCTTGTTTTTCTTTAACTTATATTGCCTTTGGTAACATTCAGTTGTTGTATATTACACCTGTTCCGTTTTTCAGTTGTTCGAAGTTAACAATTCGGCACTTTATTCAAAGGTTCTCTCTCGATACCGGTGACAGAGTACCACGTAACCCACCTTTCCCCCGAACTCAGGACGAGGCTGGATTTTCGGACCCAATCTTTGTACCATAACCAAGTTATCAAGTTAGAAAGAAAGTAAAAATCTACCCCCCCCCCTTTTTTAGACAGGAATAAACACCGGTCGCGTGAGAGTCGCAATATTTTTTCTCGGTGATGCTCACAAAGTACGTGTTCAATTTAGTAGAACGTTATAATTGAAAACTGATCCCCGACAATAAAAGACATAAACAATATTTTTTTAATCTGAAAGTTAAATTTGTAATCAATGAGATTAACGTTTTTTAACAAAAAAAAAAAAGGGAGGGGGATAAATTGTGGAATTTAAAGGTGAGGTCAATATCCCAAACGTCCGCCATACTTTTTCAGTAATTTTTAATAGAAGTGTAAATTTTAAAGTTTTCCCCCAAAAAACCCCAGTAAAGTACCACGTTTGATTGATTACTTGTAGTAGGTTTGCGGGTATGCTAAAAACGAATATCACACTTAAATTTCGGGCAGACAAGTAGTTTTCTGGATATTAAGACCTTTATTATATAATGTTATCCATTATGTTTTTGCCGGAGGCCATGTTTTTTCCCCAACTAAAAAGTACTAATGCGCATGCATGTTATAAAACTCCCCCTACTCCCCATGTTAAGAATGGCGAAAAAGTCTTAATATTTAGGAAACTACTGGTCTGCGCCAAATTTAAATGTGATAATCATTGTTAGCATACCCAAAAATCTGTAAAAATGATTTTAAAGGTTAAGGTGGAAAGTAAAAATTTTAAACATTTTTCAAAATGTTTTTGAATCAATTAAACTAATTCGGTGTTTAAATAATAATATGCAAAAATATTTGACTATTAGGTAATTGTGCCCTGGAAGACCAACACAAAACTTACCTTAAAAAAATTGTTTTCTAGGGGTGTTCGGGCGTGCTGTTCGCATTTAAAATTGTGGCCGGCAACTAGTTTTCACGATACTGAAAATATACTTTTCCGCATGTTTCATGTAGTATGGCGGCGGCCATACTTGTTCATATTTGTAAAATTTTACTTGGTTTCCACCTTAATATTTTCCTTTAAAATGACGACTCGGGTATGCTGAATACGAATATCGCATTTAAATTTTCTGAAAATAAGTACTTTTTCCGGATAATAAGCAATGTAATTCTTTATTATAATTGGTGGCCTTGTTGTATGTGCACATATATTTTATATAAAAAAAGAAAGATTAACTCTTCATTATCTTAAATTCAATTATGTTGTTTCTGTTTTGAACAAATATGGCCGCCGCGTAACATTACTACATAAAACATGCGGAAAAGTATATTTTAAGTATCGTGAAAATTAGTTGCCGAACCAATTTTAAATTCAATATTCATTTTCAGCACACCCGAAAACTCCAAGAAAACAAGTTTTTTTTTCGGGTAGGTCTTGTGTTGGTGTCTGAAGGCCACAATTACTGAATATTAATAGATACATGAATCTCAGATCTTTCTTGTTATATATATATATGTATATATATATATATATATATATATATATATTGTGACATAATTCTTAAATGGATTATGTATGTGAATGAAAATTGAAATATTTAATTTTAGACCAACGAGAAATGTATCGGTTTTTAGTTATTTTTATATTGTACCACCAAGGCAAAATGAACATGATTTCCGAGAGAAAGAGAGGGAGAGAGAGAGAGAGAGGGGGAGAGAGAGAAGGTGAGAAAAGCCTTTTAACACGGTCAACGAGATGAGAAAAAGAAAAAGGAGGAAGAGAGACCTTTTGGTACAACACAGATCCCGCCTGGCCGTCGTGCCAAGAGGAGGTGGAAAAATTTCCACCACTTCACCAAGCGTCAGTTACCGCCTGGCCGTCGTGCCGAGCGGGCATGGAAAAAATTCCCACCCCAGCGACAGAGGGAGCGATGTCGTCGAGATATGAAATATCGACACCCCCATCAACAATGAAAGAAAAGAAATAATGCCTGGGAGAACAAGCCGGCGTTGTCGAAATACAGGATGTTAATTCCATGAACACAGGAGACACGATACTCCAGGAATAACCAAAACGTTGGATGGATACAGGAATATCGCGTTATGAACTGTCGCCCAAGGCAAATAAAACAAAAGTTAAATCTCACTTTGAAAGTTAAAAAAAAAGAAAAAAACATAAAAAAAACTGTAAGTTACCTCTCACATATATTATATCAACGAATTTATTTTGCCATCATTTTGTTTGGACTGAAGATATATTTTTTTGTTTTGATATATTGCTCGTTGGTATTTTCAGATAGTAGATAACGGCACCGCTTCCATACCCTCGTAATTTGTTTTTTCTTTTATATTCTATTGGATCCCATGCCCTCCCTACCATAGTTTAAATTGTTATAATAAAGTTGGTTTTGAAAATATTATTACTGGTGTTTCTTGTTTCGTTCTTTCTCGTGTTTTTGGTTGGGTTCGCACTCGTGTCTCATTCCTTTATTTTTATCCGTGTCACATGTGCGATAAAATACTGGGATTTTGCTTTCCCGTAAATTCCCTTACACCCCCTCCCCCTTTGGTAACGTGTTACAAAGATAAACGATATTTGCTTTTTATCGTAAGTTTCCTTTCATACCCCTACGTCTATTTGTAACTTAATTCCCCACCTTTTATCGCACATGTTACAATATATATATATATATATATATATATATATATATATATATATATATATATATATATATAGTATTTATTATTTATTATTATTATATATAATAAAAACGTCGCAGTTTTTCCCCTATGGACCAAAATACTGTAGGTTTACATCAATAACGACAGATACAAATTGATTATGTTTACACTATTAGCCAATATCTTATGTAACTATAGAACAACATTTTAGACACACTACTGTGTGGGGCAAGAGTCAACAGACAGTACGTACACCTTACACGTTTTCTATCTCCATAACCTGGATTGACTTTCTCACTCTCTCTCTCTCTCTTTCTCTCTCTCTCCCTCTCCATAATACACTTTCCTTCTCACCAGCTAACAGCGAGAGACGCACGCCAAATTAAACACGTGCTGTACCCTTTCATTTAATTTGTTTCTTCACGAAATAAATCCTAGTTCGTTTAATTCAATTTAACACGTTGTTCGTTTCTTCCTCAAAACAATTCATCTTCCCTATTTTGCCACTCCGCAACACTTTCTTCTCAATCTAATAATATATTTCGCTTTCTCTGTAAATTAGTCGTTCATTTTAATATTTTGTTAAGGTGAAAAAAAAAATCAATTGTTTTTTTATTGTTTGAAATTTGAAAGTCATTTGGTACTTGGTAGTATTTCTAAACTATCGAATAGAACGTCATTTAACCTTGCTTTAAAATTCTTAGCAAATCTTCATAAATTTAGTAGTTTTGGAAGCTGTTAATTTTATAAATAGATCAAATCAACATTAGGCTATTAAATTAGTTATAGTTTTATAACAGTTTTGGGTAAATGTTAAGATTGATAGCCTAAACAATTTCTTAAAAATGATAAATGAAATTATATATGGATTATCTGCTGTTGCAATAATTATATATATATATATATATATATATATATATATATATATATAATTATTGCAACAGCAGATAATCCATATATTATTTCATATATAATTTCATATATATATATATATATATATATATATATATATAGAGAGAGAGAGAGAGAGAGAGAGAGAGAGAGAGAGGCTTCTTCAGTTTTTGACAGACTATGTATATCCATCGTAGGGGTGCATGCGTGTGAAATTTTTGTGGCAGGATGTGCGAAATCTCCAACCACACCTCTCCTGAGTCGACATTGTTAAATACCAGTGGCAAGTGGAGTGTATGTTCAGGACGACTGGAAACAAATGTCGAGATAAGCGGAGAGCACATACGGCGCCTACAATTCTCAAATGATCACCCATCTGGTACTAACCAGGCTGAACGTTGCTTAACTTTGGTGATCTAGCAAGAACCAGTGTGTCAACGCGATTATGCTGTACTGCCACACACACACATAAAATTCTTATATATATATATATATATATATATATATATATATATATATATATATATATATATATATATGTGTGTGTGTGTGTCTGTGTCTTAGTGATGAGACGATTCCAATATATTTCCCGATTCCATACTAAATTCCTGATTCCGATACAATTACCGATTCCGATTTTTTTTTTTATAAATGTCTAAATATTTAACTATAAAGTTGTTATTTTGTCAGGATTACAGTTAAACAATTGTTAAATGTGCATAAATTTTCTAAAAACGTAAAAAAAAAAAAACACACACACTTGTGGGGGTGATTTATAGCTTTTAGCTTTACTGGTAGCTTGAAATTAATAAATATTTATTATTTTATTATTTCTACCAGCAGTGAAAAATTTTGTTTCAAACAAAATCAAATAAAAAAGAGAGAGAAATAAAGGAATCGTTTTTAGCATCGGAAAATAGGCACACATTTTCCGATACCGCCAAAAGTTACAATTTGTCTGATTCCGATTAATCTTCCCGAAACTAATATATATATATATATATATATATATATATATACCAATTTTTTTCTATTTATGAAGCTCGATGTATGTTAAAGTTAACAACAGAGCATATCCAAATGGACGACAAAACATCTATATTCCAAAATCCAAGATTTTATTCATCTTATTAATTTTTCTTTCAGCGTGTCAAAATATCCACTTTTTTACAGCACTTGTTTTGTAGCGAAGAAACAATCATATGACAATTTCAAATTTTTTCTCTCACAAGAAATATATATATATATATATATATATATATATATAGTGCAAAGTTTTGTTGAAAATTCAAAGACTCACGCTTTCTTTTTTATAAACTTCGTTTATTTCCTGGATTTTTCCATTACAGCTGTTTCATTAATGAGTGGCAATTTTACGATTTATGTTTCCGTAAAAATATCCTGTCCCCACCAACTTCTTCAGATCTTTATCCATTAGATTTTTACAACAAATGGTATATGTTTAACATGCTGGACATCGTATTCGGGTAAAAAGATTTCCACAGCCATGCTTCCTCATTTCCTTCATCTTTGGGTGTTATGATATATATATATATATATATATATATATATATATATATATATATATATATATATATATATATACTAGCAGGGGATAGCTTTGTCTGGGAGTAAATTACACTTAAATATGATATTTTATTTGTCCAGATCTCATATATATTATTATAAGAGTTGCGATTTCAAAAGTAAAAAAAATGTATTTGGGTACCATCAGCTAAAATCGAAACCGAAACTGTAACATTCAAAGCTGGTGACGTTACCACTCTACCAACATGACACACATATAAACTAAGATGAATGCACAAAATGTATAACGATTTTTTAAATTTTGATCCATTTTTGACCCTTAAAAACTATTTTAACTAGCTATAGATCTATAAAAAAAACGATCCGCCCTAAAAAATCCAATCATTTGAGGCCTCTAACGCTGCTTTGCGACTTTTAGTTTCGGAGGAGATAGAGTTTGAAAATATAGAGACAGACAGATGACATATCGCCCTTTATATATTAGTCGTAAAATATGCATTAATATCATATTTTAATTAATGCAGAATTCTTTATTCTAAAGAGAAATACTGTAGGTGTTAAACGTAACAGTAAATTTCTATTAAAAGAAAATGAAGTAAAAAAACGGAAAAGAAACTGAAACATACGCATGCGAGTATTATGTTGGTTTCTAAACGTTTACTCCTTGTAAATAAAAAAAAATACTCGGGCTGAGATTGAAACCAAAGCCTAAAGACAGTGAGTCAATTACGATAATCATTAGGCTAGCTTGACGCGACTTTTAAAAAGTGTTTTCAAACCTACTTATTCTTACCATAAGTAATTAGTCATGGTCACGGCACCAAATTAACGTATGTTGTATTAGACAAAAATTCCCATATGTTGTGTTGTGCTCACTAATCGATGTATTGTTGAGTTCTTATCTAACAACATATATTGTGTTGTTATCACTATTGAACGTATGTTATATTGTCACATTCCTACAGTATATGTTTTTAATTATCTGCATACGTTGTTCTTAGTATAACGGACTGTTGTTCTTGTGTCCTAAATGTCTATTTTAATGGCCCGTGACTCGACTAGTGTTATGTTACAAAGACGACATACCCGTCTCTACTGACTGTTTCTGGGAGTTTCTTCAACCATCTTGAGGAGCCGGACCTGCTTTAAGGAAGATGCTTCACAAGACATAGATCGAGACGTTATATATTTTATATATTTTATTCACTCCCAGGTATTTGTCATAGTAGAAGGAGAGTGACTGATGAACTCTCGGCTTGTGGGTCGTTCTATGACTCCATTCTGAGACTGTCTCTTTCCTTATGGGGAGACCCATTTTTGCCCATCTGTCTTTTTAGGCGTCTCGGAACCAACTCGAACTGTGCTTGCACAAAATGGAACACATAACACGTCACATTCGGTCCCCACTCACATACTTCCGGTCTAAACCAATCAGGTCACAGAGTTTGATAGATATTTAATTATATAGATATATAGATAAACAGATAACAGACAAATAAATGCTTCTACCCGGTTCTTATCTAACACATTCACGCATGCGCATGGACAGATAAAACTCCGATGCCCCCCCCCACGTACCAATTTTCCAATTTTTACCCATTAGCAGCTCTTTTTTTCCGATGAAAACCAATTAAAAAGTTTCCCACACGGTTGAATACCCTATATACCAAATTTCAAGTCTAGTTCAAAAATTCATTGAGTATACAAGTTGAGAAGTGTCTTCGCGCACACAGATACACACATTAATATTTTACATATATATATATATACTAGCAAAAGTACCCGTCGTTGACTGGGTTCAAAAACATTCGCACTTCTCTCTCTCATTTTCTCTCTCTCTCTCTCTCTCTCTCTCTCTCTCTCTCTCTCTCTCTCTCTGTGCACTCGTATTTCTCTCTCCATCTCTACACGCACCTCTCTCCATCTCTAACGCACTTCTCTCTCTCTCTCTCTCTCTCTCTCTTTCTCTCTCTCTCTCTCTCTATCTACAGGCACTTCTCTTTCTCTCAACACGCCCTTTTTTCTCTCTACACGCCCTTCTCTCTCTACACGCACTTCTCTATCTCCACATGCACTTCTCCCTCCCTCTCTCTTTCTCTCTCCACGCACTTCTCTCTCTTTCTCTACACGCATTTCCTTCCGTATACGCACTTATCTCTCTCTCTCTACTCACGCACTTCTTTCTCTCTCTACACACACTCCTCTCTCTCTCTCTACACGGACTTATCTCTCTCTCTCTCTCTCTCTCTCTCTTTATACACGCGTATTTCTCTCCCTCTATCTCTATCTACACGCACTTCTCTCTCTTTCTCTATCTCTCTCTACACGCACCTCTCTCTACACGCACTTCTTTCTCTCTCTCTCTCTACACCCACTTCTCTCGGTCCACACACACTTCTCTCTACACGGATTTCTCTCTCTGTCTGTCGCTACACGCACTTCTCTCTTTCTCTACACGAACTTTCTCTCTCTCTCTACACGCACTTCTCTCGCTCTCTCTCTACATGCACCTCTCTGTACACGCACTTCTCTTTAAACGCACTTTGCACTTCTCCCTCTTTCCACGCACTTCTCTCTCTTTCTACTCGCACATCTCTCTCTCTGTCTCTCTGTCTCTCTCTCTCTCTGCACACGTATTTCTCTCTCCATCTCTACACGCACTTCTCTCTCCATCTCTACACGCACTTCTCTCTCTCTCTCTACACGCACTTCTTTCTCTCAACACGCACTTTTTCTCTCTAATCGCCCTTCTCTCTCTACACGTACTTCTCTCTCTCTCTACACACACTTCTCTATCTCCACATACACTTCTCCCTCCCTCTCTATCTCTCTCTCCCTCTCTATACACGCATTTCTCTTTCTCTCTTTACGTGAACTTCTCTTTCTCTACACGCATTTTACGCTCTCTTTCTCTACATGCATTTCCTTCCATACACGCATATATCTCTCTCTACACGTACTTCTCTCTCTCTCTCTCCACACACGCACTTCTTTCTCGCTCTACACATACTCCTCTCTCTATATATACACATTTCTCTCTCTCTCTCTCTATATATATATATATATATATATATCTACACGCACTTATCTCTCTTTCTCTATCTCTCTCTCTGCACGTACTTCTTTCTCTCTCTACGCGCATTTCCCTTTCTTTCTTTCTCTCTCTCTCTACATGCGCTTCTCTCTCTACACGCACTTCTCTCTCTGTCTTTCTCTACACGTACTTCTCCCGCTCTCTCTTTCTGCAAGCACCTCTCTCTACACGCACTTCTCTTTCTCTATATGCACTTCTCTTTAAACGAACTTCTCTCTCTCTGTACGCACGCACTTCTATATATATATATATATATACATATATATGTATATATATCTTTCTCTCTACACGCACTTCTCTCTCTCTCTACACGCATTTCTCCCTCTCTTTACACGCACTTCTCTCTTCCTTTTTCTCTCTACACGCACATCTCTCTCTACACGCACTTTTTTTTTCTCTCTCTCTCTCTCTCTCTCTCTCTGTACACACGCACCCATCTCTTTCTGTCTCTACACGCACTTCTCTCTCTCTTTCTCTACACGCGCGTTATTAAATAAACTCTGTTTTTGCTAAATATCAATTATTCTAGCATTTACACACTGCAAACGTGTTCTTCTCCAGATCACATCCATAATACTAAATAGATTAAGAAAAAAAATAATTTATCGTCTATACGCAATTTTTATGGCACTCTATTTTGGCCGTCGATTTTTAACGCTTACGCAATTCGGTTCAGTTAATTAGGTTTGTTTTACAATACACAATGTTACGATATGTGATAACAAACAAAATAAACAAATATATTACAAATAAATGTTATCAAAGGCAAGGTAAGTTACTCTCTTATTTATCTGGAAAAGATTGTAGTGGTTTTACTTACTTTAAAACGTTTATTCGGTTCGAAAAACAAATAGTGTCGAGCGTTATATAAGAACAAGAAAAATGGCTGCGAATTGGCACCAAAATGTTTTAAGTCTTAATAATGACTTAACAAATAAAATGAAACAAAATACCGTTTAAAACACACCTAATAAATGTCACAGTAAAGGGGGGGGGGGGAATTGCGGTTTTCTGGGTCGGAATCTATCCATTTAGTACTTATTGTTGACTCGTTTTTTCACCTTTGGTCCGCCCTTAACCTACATTTTTGACGCGCCCTTGACCTACATTTTTTTTATCCTGTCTAGACAAGATCTAGGGTAAGAATTAGTGATTAGGGTGTATAAAATGCAGAATAAACGCCATTGTAGAACGCATCGCAGAAAGGTGGACAGCTATTTGTGTGAGTTTATGTGGAAATAAATAGAAATAAAAGAGAGACGATCTTTTTATGCAAATATTCAATAACATGAATCGATTCGATTCTTTTTAGTAAGTAATAAAACCTTTTTTAATGACCCTCATTTTTTTTTTTTTTTTTTTTTTTTTTTTGCAGGTAGAGGGGGTATGATTTTTTTACAAAAGATTTGCACGTTTTTTTTAGTCTGTCGCGTTTAAATTTGAAGTCCAAGATATTTTATTAATCTGTCACTCTAACAAACGGGATAATCTGTAAACACAAAGGATATGAATTAATGTGGATATAGGTGGAGAATGATTTTAAACTGGAATAGATCTAATCTCTTATTTGTGGTTACAATCGACAGTGAAAGTGAAATCCCAGAATGGGCGTTTACAAGTAGATGCATACGTGTCACAAATTATATAAACTAAACCAGATTTGAGATCAAATAATAACAGGCAATCAGGTACGAGAATGAGTTCCATCTTCTGAATAAGTAATCTATCTATATATCTGAGCCCAAAACAATAAATTTTAAGGGGTCATAATAGGGGTCAAAGTTTAAAAAATTGACCGTTTTTTTGTTTGTTTGTTTGTTTTCTGCTCAGCATACACATCCAAACACCCGGGCAACGCCGGACACCCATGCTAGTAAAATATATTTGTTTGTTTATTTTTGGAGGAAGTGACAGGTATTTTGAGAGGACGCTTGTTTTTATAAAAGATGTCTAATTGGTTGTCAACTGGATACATTTATGGTTACAATTGACAGCGAAGGTGAAATCCCAGAATGGGCGTTTACAAGTAGATGCGTGGGTGTCACAAATCTATCTATATATCTATAAAAGTGTGTGTGTGTGTGTCCATTTCCCTATGCAATAACTCTGTCAATTTTAAGTCTATAGACTCGAAATTTGATATACAGGGTACTGAGATTTGGGAAAATCTTTGTAATCCGTTTTCGGTCAGAAATTTGGCTGTTAATGTGTCAAGGTTCAACGATTTGCCTTTTGAGAACTCTATCAAACTCCTCCCACAATTTTGGGTCTAAACACTTGAAATTTTAGATATATATTCCTTGGACATGGATCTAACTTAATAACTTGATTTGAGCCCAAAACAATAAATGTTAAGGGGTCATAATAGGGGTCAAAGTTAAAAAAAACTTGACCACTATTTTATTTTTATTTTTTGCTCAATATACACCTCCAAACACCCGGGAAACGCTGGGCTGAAATGCTAGTTATTATATAAAGTAAACTGAATTCCAGATCAATAATGACTCGAAATCAGATACAAGAATGGTTTTCATCTTGTGAATAAGAAAATAAAATATATTTGTTTGTTTTTTTTTTTTTTTTTTTTTTTTTTTTTGGAGGGAGTGATAGAGGTATCTTGAGAGGGGTGTTTTTTTTATTTATAAAAAGTGTGAAATCAATTGTTATTCCATCTTCAGGATTTTACTCTTTGGGGAATAAAATTTTTGACGATAAATTCAGTCGGCTCTCATTGTAAGAGTGGGGAACGGTTCCTTGAAAGCTATAAAAGGAAATACTTGAAGAATGGAAGAAAACAATTGTTAAAACAAGAAAAACTTGAACTATAAAAAAAAATACATTTTTTGTCAAAAACAAAGAAAAAGCAAAAATTGATTTTCTTTCATCAGAAAAAAGATAAAGGAGAAAGAAAAAAATGTTGTTTTTTTTACTTAAAAAAAAAAAAAAGAGAGAGAAAGGAAAAATTTTTTTTTTCTTTATCCAGTAAACAAAAATAAAAGAAAAAAAAAGGAAATGAGGTCAACTTTCCGGATATTTTTGTTTTCAGTCTTTTTTTTTTCCACAACATTAATGTAAAGTGCTTCCTTCCCTTTTTCGAGAAGGAAGGGCCTTAAATAACAACTGTTTATGTTTTTGTCTCTTTTACAAATAACTTTTTAAAGGGGGTTATCGATGACATTTAAATATGCAAATATCACAGATTCTTTATAATTAAAAAAAAAATAATAATAAAATAAAATTCAACACTCAAGAAAATTGGATATAGAGGTGGAGGTGGAGTATAGACTCTCTTTTTGATCGCCCAGACCATTATGGAGTGAGTTAAGGATAATATTCATCAATGTATAATTAAAGTCCATATTTTTTTTAGAAAATATCCAGAAATATTTAGTGAACACAGTTCCAAATAATTCTTGTGTCAGGATAAAAAAAAAAGAACTCGGAAAAAAATTGTTCATGGTAACTTGGTAAGGCGAAATTCCTTGTAAGGACACTCGTCCATGTGCGTTAATTCCAGGGCGCACGAAATCCATAGTAAAACTTTTTACATCATATGATGGAGCTAGGAGCAAACAAAGCAGGTCGCTAACTGATTTATTTTCCCCGTAAAACAGTATTTATAATCGGGATTACAACATTCTCGAAAGTACGCAAAGACATAAATGAGTCTGCATAGTATTTACACCGGCATGAGATGAAGAACACATTGAACACTACATTATTTGTTTTACGTGGGCGAAACGGTGTTCTTCTTAGAACTGACGCCTTGAAAATAATTTTAAGTTATATCCCTTTGACTGCTCAGAAATGGTGGATTCGTCTGTGTGATGACACTTATAACTTTATCAAAAGAAATAAATCACGACTCAACAAATGGTTTTAGAGAGATTTTGGCACTTGTGCACTAGTGCGGAGGTACAACATTTTTAGTTTTCAGTTGGACATTTAGAGAGTTCATAGCAGGGTAGACAAATGCAATTTTAAAGTTCCACAACAACAAATGCGTGTTTTTATGTTTTTAAATAGATTTAAGAAAATTCTAACACAAAATACAGTTTTGTAAACAGAAATTAGAGCTTAACACCTTCTTTTGTAACAAAGCAAGAATTTTGAAATTTTCGAATGCATGTTTTTTTTTGGAAAGTTTTTATTGCACATTAATTGAATTAAAATAAATATAAGAAACTTATAAACACAACATAGAGATTTCTGTCCCTGATAAACACTTATCTGCCTCTGCTATGCACTCTCCAAAGGTTCCAATTAAAAACCAAAGTAAAATTGTGCCTTTGCGTTAATGCACAAGTACCGAGATATTTTTTGTTTACTTTTATTTATCCTAGAGAAGGCATAACGCCACTGAGACAAATAAGATTACTGTGACTTAAGGATCATATTTAAGCATTCTAAGTGCAGCGAGATGGTTGTTTACATTACATTTAAATTTTTGCATGTTGGTACAATCAGGGAAACAGGAAGCAGAGAGAGAATTCCAATGGGATTTTGCTGCTTGCTGGGTTGAATTGGAATATTTATTGTGATGGAGCATCAGTGCAGCATGTTCGTTGCGACAAATTCTATTGAAGTAACCCATGAATAAAACGCTGCAGCAATGGGACAGAGATTGGTGCTTGGTGGACAGTATATGCCCTATTAGATGAGAGTGCCTTTTTTAAAGCCGGTCTAAGAAGGAGAGGCAAGTCGTTTGAGTGTAAGTAAATAAGCGTTTCAGAGAGACAAAAGGCATAAAAGTGTCAATCAACCGTATAACTAATAAAGTAGATAGTGTTATGGAATCCATGACATGATTAGTGCGGTTAATGCGGCACTGAGTTGAACGCAACTTGTTTGTGTCAAGGAGTGCAAAAGAGTC
This sequence comes from Euprymna scolopes, assembly GCF_053919585.1. Classification (NCBI taxonomy): domain Eukaryota; kingdom Metazoa; phylum Mollusca; class Cephalopoda; order Sepiida; family Sepiolidae; genus Euprymna; species Euprymna scolopes. The sequence goes on from NC_136518.1 coordinate 52,075,315, forward strand.
AATGAAGGTTACCGGTGACAGATCGGACCCAGGATTTCTGTTGACAGAGCGTTGCAAGATCGGTCAGTGAATGTATTTTGGGTGTGAGCCGGTAAACAGGAATTACAGCCCCACACACTGATAAATAAAAGAAGCGCATATGGGGATGTTTTAGTCAGTTGAGAGTTGGGTTCGAGTTTCGAGTCCGACAAACACAGTCGTCAGATGGAGCATCTCATGGAGCAACGAGAGGCAGCTATATATGGAAGATGAATCAATAAAGAAATTCCCATCCTCCTAAGGATAGGTAGAGAACAGGGGCGCGCCATTCGACCGTGAAACCAATAAAGTCTTGATTGTCCAGAAAATGAGTCGACACGGTCAAGAGATGTGATGAAAATATAAAAAGGTACGTTTCTGTTTTTAAATTCCCCCAAAAGGGTTGAAGTGCTGTAAAGATGAACATTGACTCAAAATAAGCAGACACCTTCCTTGAATTGTTTCTCAAAAATCTTTTATTTTATCTGTGGCTAGCACATAGAATTAATGCATGAAACCCCACGTCCATTTAGCTATGCTATAGTGTGCATTCATGGCATATCAACCTGTATGCCATGGGCCCAAGTCAATTCAGGCTGTGATGACTGAAAAAGGGGCAACTATGCTCCCAGAGTTTCTTGTGCTGCAATCATCATAATACAACTTTATATATTTGTTTGAAGTAGATACGTAACAGACGCAAGCGTTAACGGCAATAAGAAAGAAAGATGATAAAATCAGATGATCAGTTAAAGACGATGTGTATCATTTGTATTATTATTCATCGGACTACTGTTCTGATCTTGAGTGTGATTTTCACAACGTTTCGGTCGATATAACCTCCGACCTTCTTCAGGTGTATCTTGTCGAACTCGGTAATGTTTCTGTCAAACTCGGGAATTTAGACCTGTGGCGCAGTACTGGGAAAAATCAATTGTAAAAGTGATATTCTCCTAAAAGTTGAAGGTTCAATCCTCAGTGGTGGCGACCGAAAAATACATTTACGAATTACTTAGGACCTCTATCCAGTCATGGCAGACGGAACAAGAGCACGCTACCCTCGTGAAGTAAATAAAGGGTTCCGCTCGAAATTCCGTCCAAATTCCCGAGTTCAACAGAAACATTCCCCACAAGATACACTCGAAGAAGATCGGAGGTTATATTGACTGAAACGTTCTGAAAATCACACTCAAGATGAGAACAGTAGTCCGATGAATCCAAATGTATATAACCAATCCTCAACTCAAAAATTCAGAAATAAAAATGTACTTGGTCAATTTAAGTGATTTTTGACATATGATATTTCCGTTCCGTTCCGTGACGAGTACGTATATCAAATATTTTTCTGCAAGTTTTTTTAATAGGTTTAATTCTCAATAAGCACAGAATCAAAACATTGTGTTAATGCCCGGCTCATGTTTTGTTTTTTTGTTTTACTTTTACTTTAATGATAAAGATTAAAGCATCCTCTTGTATAACTGTCACAGTAAGGACTCGTTTTTTCGACCATCATCGGTACATTCAGTGGTTCTTGTCCAGAAAAAAAAAAAACATACAGAAAAATATTTATAATGTACGTACCCGTCACGGAACGGAGATGTATTCCGAAAATTACGTAAATTGATCAAGTAGATCTATTTTTAACTAATAGGATCAAATTTTATGAGAAAACAAAAGCAAACGGTCTCATGTCGCCATCTTGAAAAAAGGCAAGCGCAGATAAATCTACAATAATTGAAACTTGCGAGATCAGCCTTGTAATACTAACGATTTCACATTAATCGCTTAAAAATAATTTTCTTTATAAAAAAATTACTTTATCAATTTACGTGATTTTCGGAATATGACATTTTCGTTTAGTGACGGGTACATACAGCATAAATATTTTTCTGTATTTTAGTTGTCTTTTTGATTTAGATTGAACTGTGAACTTGCAATATTTTGGTTTCTCTCGCCATGGACCTAAGATCAAATACAACTTCCACAAATATGGACATTTCTTGAAAAACAACTCCCATCTGAAAAATACGTTGCTACAAGATTACTTACCTGAGGACTGCAACATGGCCATTTTCAAATCTAATGTCAAACACTGGTCATAAAGCATTCTCAAATTGTATTAGTCATTTAACTGTCGATGTATATTTTTTTTCACCCTTATTCTTGAATTGCTTTTAGCCTTGATAAATGGGATTCGGAAATAATAAATCTCAACTTATAACTTACATATTCCCGTAGTTTTAAATGTTGGTTACGTGTAGAACTGGAAAATAACATTTTAAACGGGTAGACTTTACTATTAGCGATATAAATTATTTTCAAGGAACTGCAGATGGGAAATTAGTCAAAAATCATTTCGGCTTACCTACTCAATTATGACGTGTTTGCGTTAAAGAATTAATGATAATTATACAAAATACGGCCGTGCTGAAATAACTGTAGTATTTAGAAACCCATACTTAACAAAGAGGGGATTGTGTTTTGTAACTTAGGTATGTTCACCTCACAATTTAATAAAGAATAGATGGCAAATGTGTAGTTAAGCGGCGTAAATTATTTGACCGACAAAAAAAATTATAAAAACTATTTATTTTTATATAAAACACATTATTAGACCCTAAGGCTGAAATAAAACCCAAAAACATTTAATTTTTAAGATTTTTTTCAAGATTTTTTATTAGACTAAATGTACGACAATCGAGAACGCCATATTGTTTTTAAAATTTGGCCTAAGATTTGATAGATTGGCCTTTTTAAGGCCAAATTTGTTTTGTTACGCTCTTTCATTAACTGTTTTTGGCCACCATATTTTTTTTGTAATGAAAGAGCGTAAAAAAAGGCAAAATTTAGCCTTAAAAAGGCCAATCTGTCAAACCTTAGAAAGGCCAAATTTTAAAAGCAATACAGCGGCTTCGAATGTCTAATAAAAACTGGTGAAAAAATTGATAAAAAATGAATTTTTCTGGTGTTATTTCAGCCGTTGGGTCTAATGCGTTTTATATAAAAATAAATACTTTTTATAAATTTTTGTTTGTCAAATAATTTACGCCGCTAAACTACACATTTATCGAATAGATACCGTAAAAAATTGAACTCAAATTCAAAACGCCATATTTTGCATAAGTGCCGAATATTTAATAAAAGATATAAGGATACTTATTCAAATGGGAATTTATGGCAGCTATTAAAAGGTAAAGAAAATATAGAAAAGTCTGTATGATGTATGTACTTCATACAGAACGAAGATGTCATATTCCAAAAACCACGTAAACCGATCAAGTAACTTATTTAACTAAGAAAATCCAAAATTTACGATTTTTCGCGATTTTACTATTAAACTACATGGAATATAACGCTAATTTTGATCGCGACACTTCGATTTGTATTGTCCCCCCTTATTTATTTCAGCACGGTTCAATAAGTGCACGAGTACTAAAAAAAAAAAAAGTAGTTGATCGATTTACGTAATATGCCATTTTTGTTCCATAAGTAGGACGTGCATCAAACTTTTCTGTATTTTCTTTATTTGCCGCCATAAGTGCCAATTTGAATAAGCGAATTTAGGAAAACTTTTTGCTAGGTAGGAAAACTGGTCCCTTATTGAATAAATATCGATTGAAAACACATTTTATGATCGTTCTTGAAGGAGATATTGTTTTTAAAAGAGACTATACCGCCCTCCCCCACAATATTTAAAAAAAAATATTTTTTCTTGTTTACTGTTTAAAAAAATTTAATTGGTTTTTCTAAGTGTTCGTTTTCTACCCAGCTTTGCAAGTTTTTAGTGTCAGAAATTTATCCTCTTTCAGATAAATTCGACGCGAAAATAACGGTCTGGAAAAAAAATAAGAGCATGAAATAAAAAAAGGGGGGGGGGGTAAAGAATAAAATATAAAGGTCTTGTTTCAAAACGAAGAAGAGATTTTATTTACAATAAAATTAGTTGCAAGTTTTTCCCTTTGCGGCCATTAAGTTCAAAGAACGCCAAGGTAACAACATATAATGAAAAAACAAAAACAAAAAAAAAACACTGGTTCTTATATTGAAAATGTCGCATCAATGAACGAACACAATATTAAGATTCAAAATAGTAGTTCCTAATCACACTCTCATAGGTAATAAATTTTAGGAACGTACTCACAAATTGAAAGCAGTCAGACACGCGCCTTTTTCTTTTTTTCTCAATTCAAAGTACTTTAAAATTTACACTCCTTCCATTTACGTGCATACCGTAGCCACGCAAATAAGTCCTTAGAAGTTTGTTTTCAGCGCGTCCGGGTATTCTTGCCGGGTATTCTTCTTTGAAGGAGGCTCGTCAAAAATTCCATATTCAGCACCGGGCAATGAAACCACGTCAAATATCCTCGTCGCCGGAATTTCAAAAGAGGCCGAATTTTGCGCTGGGCTCGTGACGTCATCAAGGAGCTAGCATTTCCCTTTTCAAATTAAAGGGAGTTTCATACAAACCCAAAATATACGAAACTAAGAATCATAAGATACGAAATACAGAAAATAAAATATAAGAACCAGAATAAAAATATAATAAAAGTAAACGGGGGGGGGGAATGCACTATTATTGGTATAAAAAAAATTCAACATTAGTGGTTCAACTTATTTAAAAGAGTTTATTTAGTTAAAAAAAAAAAAAAAAAGTAATGTCGAGTGTTACTTTTGAACAAAAAATATCCGACATGAGAGGATCACGTCTTAGGAGACTCGATAATCGCCCAAAAATAGAAAATTAAAGAAAATCGTGAGGTAGATATAGTTTTAAAACGAGCCCCCCCCCCTCCAAAAGAAAATAAATTTGTATACTTTAGGTAATGTCCAAGATCATTGCTCGGGGGGGGGGATCAAGCTACTGGAAGTGGATACGGTTGATCATGCAACAAAACCGAACGGAAGACACGAAAAACGAAACCATATATTTATAAAAAGAAAAATTACTTTATTTTTTAACATTTCTTGTGTTATTAAGAAAAAGGAAAAAAAAAAAAAAAAAAACACTTCTTGTATTATCAAATAATAAAAATATTTTATTTAGAAAAATTAATTTAGTTTTAACACTTTTTGTGTTCAGGAAACAACAAAAGACACTTGTGCAGTATGCGGACGGCGGCAATTTTTTCTTGGTGCGTTTCACTAAAGTGTCGCCAGATGACGCTTCTCGGTCAAAAAACATTTAAATTATTAATTTGTTGTTGACCCTTCAAAGTTGCTTTAATTCAAAAAATGTTTATTACAAAATTGCTGTTTTTATTACAAAATTGTTTTATTAAAATTTATTTTCTTACGCAGACTTAAATAAATATTTTTACGATTATATCTTGACATATTTTATGCAATAAATGTTTTGGTTTTCAAATATTTTTCTGTTCGGAAAAAAATCTTGTTTGTTACTTATTTGCCGTGTTATTTGGCTAAAAAGAAATTGGAATTATCGCCGCCTAACAATAGCCGCCATCTGCATACTGCAGAAGTGCCCCCGAAATTTTTGTTTTTTTACATGAGAGTCACCACTTAACAAGGCCAAGGGGCCACTCGAGGATAAGGGTTAAAGTGTACAGTATCAGAATCATAGTAATCGTTAGTGGAGATTCGATAAATTTGTTAACTTAAGTGGAACGGCTCATGAAGAATTTGTTTGCATTGAACTTGAAAATGGCCATATTGTAGTCAGCTGGAAAGCAGGCAAACGGAAGGCAGTTCTGCGGGTGTGCCTTCTAAGAAAGAAACTTTGTGCATGGAATCTACGTTTAGGTTTAGGCACAGATAAAGAGTAGGGGAATTTATTAATAGTGTTTTCAGCTACAGGGTGGTCAAAAAGTCAGGTAACATTTTAAAGAAAAACGATATTAGCAATACACGTATATTTAAGTACCATACATTGAAATATAAAATGAAACAAACATGAAATATGTTTATTTTGTTAATTGTCGTCCATTTCTCTCTATCAATCGCTGGAAGCCATTAACCACTGATTGTGTAACACGTGTAATCATGTCAGCTGATATCCGCGCAATCTCCTCTTCAATAAATAACTTTAAAGACGCTATTGCATCAGGCTTCTTGCCATAAACGCTATCCTTTACATAGCCCCAAAGCCAGAAATCAGGAGGGGTAGTTTATATATTACACTCAAATATTTAAACAAATAATATTAAACGAATAGAGATTATAATGGATCATATTGTTTTTTCTACCTTTAACATGTTACCTGACTTTTTGACCACCCTGTAGACAAGTGTTTCTTGTGAAAGTTTGGCGAGAGGCGACCATAGATTGGAGCTCAGACGAGCACTTTCCATGAAGATAATGATAAAGCAGAGACAGGCTCGCAATGTCTCTTCTGTGAGAAAGAGATTGCAGAGAAGCGAAAAGGGCATCCTGTACTAAGTCTATTTTGAACTATCAAGGCAGGATAAGGTTTTTCTAGCAGCTACTGCCCAGACGTGGCAACAGTACTCCATTCCTGGACGTATCTGGCTCTTATATAGGTAGAGAATTGCATCAGCAGTGAGATATCTACTGGATCGATAGAAGGATCCCACCATTTTTCTAGCGATCTTGGCACTGGATTTGACATGTGTTTCATTTCAGATCGGGGGCAAAGGTCAAGCCCAGAAGCTTGTCAAAACATGAAGCCTCCCCAAGACGAGAGCCATTTATTTCAATTAATGCCAGATGGAGATCAGAGCGTTGATGATGTAAAGAGAGAAGCTTGGTTTTAGATGCATTAAAAGTAACCAGCCACTCCTTTCCCCATTGTACCACGTGCTCAAGATCAGAGGAGAGAAAATCAGAGAGAACTTGGTCGTTTACGGTCTGATGTGCTACTCTAGATGGTAGTGTCATCATTAGGGCTGTGACAATATTCTCTTTCAAATATGCTCTATATTCTTTTTATATGCCGGGAATATTCTTTAAGAATATGCTCGAGAATATGCTTTTTTTACACGGGAATATTCTTTTTTAAAAAGAATATGCTTTTTTTGCATAGGAATATTCTTTTTAAAAAGAATATGCTGCTTTGAGACGGAATATTCTCTTTGGCTACCGTATATTTATTTTTATAAATCGCATATTTTCACTGTACTTCAAGCGAATATATTTATGCTAGGTACCTTAGATTTACGTTTGCAACAATATTAACCCTTTCCATTCCAATGGGCCGATATATCGGCCATGGGGATTTAAGGTAAAAGAAGACCTACAGATATTTCGGCCTTACTATAGTATTTTAATAGAACGGGTATAGTTGAGTAGTTGGTAATTTTGCAATGTTAGGGTAGAAAGGGTTAATTATTTGTTTTTTTATAAATTCTATTGATGATTTTGTAAAAGCTTCAGTTAATGCCGAAAACGCAAGAAAATATATAGAAAAAACGTTTATTTTTATGCCATAAATACTTCTAACAATTAAACACTATCAAGCTTAAACAAATATTTTATTCATTGCATTTTACAATTAAATGCGTTTTTAAGTTCTCAAAATTGAAACTTCTGCGGTTGTCTGCTAAAACGGTCTTATACTGGGAAAAAACTCGTTCCACATCGCATGAGACTACTGGGGCATATTTCAAGCTGGCCATTTCTTCGGCACTTAAAACTTAAATGATCTATGTCATCCAAATTTCCTTCATTTTCAAAAGCCTTCCCACTAATAAGTGCATCGAGACGTTTTAAAGTAGCAAAACCTTTGTTCTTTGAAATGACATTCTTCAGCTTTTTACGAAATTGGGAGTCATCCATCTCCTCAAGTGTCATTTCGACCTCTCTAATTCAATAGATTTTGAAAGACTCAGCCCTTTAGTCTCCAACTTTGCAATATTTTTTGTTAAAATGGAAAAACTGTTGGCGATAAAGCCGAGATCAAATGGCAGTGATTCCTCATCCAACAGTTTTTTGAACTCCAATATACTTTGGGTCTCTGTTGAATCTAGAGACATTATGACAGGAGTAATTTCGGGCAACTGTTTGGCGTAATAATGCGCTGCATCTAACCACGTACCCCATCTTGTTACAATGGGACTCGGTGGAAGGGGCACTCCTGGGGCTAGTTCCCTGAACTTTTCGATCCGATTGGGTGCTTTTAAAAATATACTTTTTACAGTTGAAATCAGTTTATTTACTTTTGGGTGCGCCTGCCTGACTAATTCCGCAACCCTGTGCAAGCCATGGGCCAAACAAGTAACGTGCACCATTTTCGGGTATAAAACCTGAAGAGCATTCATAGCTTTAGACATATGCAGCTGCATCAGTGGTTACAAGGAGCACATTATTATAAAGGACTTGCTGCGGCCACAAAAACTGCAAAAAAAAAAAAAAAAGCAGCAATTGTAGAATGATTAACTTTTGGCAGACATGCAATATTTCCCAAATAGCACTTGCTGCGTTCCTCTTCTACCCCAAGAATGCCAAACACAAAGCAAGCAATAAAACGCTGCTCTACATCAGTGGTTTCATCAATCGAGACCCACAGTTTCATTCCAGCAGCTTTTTCTCTGAGTGACTTCACTTTTGCTTCGTACACTTCACTCACGTAATATTTTCTTAGTGTAGTCTGATTTGGAATATTTCTATGTGTGTACCTATGAAGAAAGTCTTTGAACACATTATTGCTCAGTTTATGAAACGGAATATCCGCTGCAATCAACGCTTTGCATGAGTCAGCGTTGAACAAATTATTCGTACTGGCTCTTAAATCAGTTGCTGCAGTAGGAACTTCGCCTAACGTTGCCGTGTAGGTCTTTTTTGCCAGATGTGCGTTGGTTTTTAAATGCTGCTTTATTAGAGATTTTTTACAACTTTTGATCTGTAAAAATAAAAATCAATTATTTAATGGTAATATATACATTTAAAGGAAGGGTGGAAAAAGTTATTTGAAGCCGATTAACATTTATTAATTAACGTAAAAAGTACATAAAATAAATTGTAAATTTCAACGTTCAATCAAAGTTTAATACAGCTAGATTTACCGTTATAGAATTTCAAAAACAAAACTACTATAACAACGCCAATCTATTAGTCAACTATATTGCAAATTTTATGTATTAAAGTTTGTTCCTACCTGGATATTACAGTATTTGCAGGTTAAGCAATTGCCAGTTAACTGGTAATCTTGAAATTCATCGGCATATCTTGCCATCCGTTCAGCAGGAGTGCTAATTATTTTCGGCATTTTTTGTTTAGTTTTTTTTTTTTTTTTTTTAGATCTTGTAAATTCGTCCTGGGTACTAACACGCTTTGAGTATCTACAAGGACGAGATGTCTCTACATATTTATATATATGCCTATAATATCACTCTTTTTCAACAGACCAAATTTTAAACCCTTTTTTTATGTAAATTCACATCTGTTAGGGTTATACCACGTTTAATTCATCTAAAAAAAAAAAAAAAAAAAAAAAAAAAAAATGAATAAATTAAAAACTCTTATGCAAATATTTTCTTTCAGCATATTTTTGGCAAAACAAAACTTATTCCATAAATATTTTGCATATTCTTTTTTAAAAAGCATATTCTTTTTTTAAGGAATATGCTTTTTATCAAAAGAATATTCTCTAACCCAATATATGTAAATATATTGTATATGTATATTGACATTGCCCTACTCATTAATGTATATACTGTGAACAATTGAACACTATGGAACTTAACTATTTTATTTATTGCATTTTATAATTAAATTAGTCTTTAAATTATCAAAATTAAAGCTTCTTTGGTTGTCCGCTAAAATAGCCTTATAATGAAAAAAAAAAAAAAAAAACTCGTTCCAATCGTAGGTGATTACTGGACCATATTTAAACCTGGCTATTTTTTCGATACAAATTGTAGTTACAATCCTTTGGACACTACGGGGCCGATATATCGGCCCTGGAGGCCTAGGGCAAAAAGGATACGCGGATATTTCGTCCCTAATATAATCCTCTAATAGATTGGCTCTCATTAGGAACCAAAGGTTATTGTAAATTCACAACTACGAAGGTTTTACCATGTTTAATTTAATTTATATAAAAAAGAAAACTTCGTAAAATTAAGACTCGTATGCAAATATTTATTTCAACATATTTTCGGCACAACTTATTCCATAAATATTTTGCATATTCTTTTTTTTAAGAGAATAGGCTTTTTGTTAAAGGAATATTCTTTAAAAAAAAAAGAATATGCTTTTTGTTAAAAGAATATTCTCTAACGAAATATATGCAAAGAATATTCTTTTGTAAAAGAATATGCTTGTCACAGCCCTAGTCATCAGCATAAATGTCTACGAATGATGTAAGGATGCGATTTGGAAGATCAATAATGTAGATCAGGAAGAGAGTTAGGTCTAGGATGGACTCCTGACGGGCTCCAGCATTAATACTGAGAGCTTCTGATTTCTGCCCAATCAACCACTACTCTTATGAACTTATTAGAAAGAAATGATTTAATAATTGAGAAGACATTTCCAGCTATACCGTAGCTGGAAATCTTGTAAAGTAGACCTTTATGCCATACCTTATCAAAGGCTTAGATATGTCAAGAGTAATTGCCCTAGAAAGGAAGCCTCCGTCGAGAGATTCACTAATCCTATGAGATATAACTGTAAGCACATCTGCTGCAGAAACCATATTGCATGTCACTAAGGTTATTTTTGCTGAGATGGTTGACTACTACTCTATTTAACACAGAGTCCAGCAACTTAATCATGATGCACAGAAGACTTATTGGCCTGTACTGAGAGGGAGATGACTGATCACATGAATTCTTAAATACAGGGCATTCTGATGAGATTTTCCAAGGTGTTGGGAAGCATTTCTCCTTAAGACAACGCTTAAATAGCTTTGTAAGTATGGGCGCTAGTTCTGGTTGAAGCTTTTTGAGCACTATAATTGGAATGCCGTCAGGGCCAGTTGCTTTACTGGAATCAAAGTTTTTGATTAGCTTGGCAACATCACGTACAGATATTTGTATGTAGCATAGCGTGATTTCTAATACACGAGGAAATACTGGGGGGTGGCGGCCTTCGTGGCAAAGGGTAAAATTACCTGCAAAGTCCTTGGCAAAGAGGTTGGCTTTGTCTGATGCTGCCGAGATTACCTCAGGTCCATTGATGATAGTTGGGATAGAACACACGCTTCTGTTCAGGATTCTGTTCGCTATTTGCCAAAACTGGTGGGAACCAAGCCGCTGCTCAGCTACTTTGGACTTGACGGACTGAGCATCAAACTCCCGATCTCTTTTTTTTTTTTTTTTTTTTTTTTTAATTTTTTTTACAGCGGTTGCTGGCAGTCCTGAAAGCGGCTTTAGTCTCAGTACATCTATTGTTGGAAGCAATGGAAAAAGTGATTTCTGTGCACAATGGCAGCAGCACATTCTGGAGAGAACCACAGCTAGCTGTTAGGTTTTTGCTGAAACTTTTTCGTGGGTATGAAACGGTCTATACCTACAATTAACCATTCCGTCAGGTCTGATAATATATAAGAATACATCCTTTTTAAATATGGAACGCAGAGGTAGGTCTGATATAAATGTACGGAAGCTATCCCGGTCAGCCATAGAGTATTGATATACTGTACGATGGAGAGGTACGTCTGAAGACCTATTACATTTCGTTTTTATCTTGACTGATACAACAGACTGGTCGGAAGATCCTAGTGGAGACAGAACGGAAGATGAACCTAGATCAGGGCAAGTTGTGAGAAAAAAGTCTAGGAGATTTGCATACTGGCCGTCAGTGTCGGGCACATGTGTGGATTCGTGAACAAGCTGAGAGAAGTCATAAGCAATGGAGAAATCGTGACAGTACCACCCCTGATCATCGGTCTTGTTTGAGTGGGTTAACCAGTCCACATTGTTAACATTGAAGTCTCCATGTCTCCGTGAAGGTTTGCTGAAAAATACGCAGACAGGACGTGGTCAAGTTTCACAGATATGCTTTTAAAGATAGTAACTCCGCTGTTGTGTGGGGGGCGATAGAGTTCAAATATAAACGCAGTAGTGTGAACAAGTGCAACCCGGAAGCACATATAGAGTAAGTTAGGATCTTTTCTGGAGATGTCCCTACCACATGGAAAACCATCGTTAATATAGGCACATATTCAATGCTGATCTTGGGGGTCGGATATAGAAGTTAAGAGAGTATCCTTTAAGAAAGTGACTTAAACGATACCCTCCCCATGTTAAGAAGCGCTTCCGAAATAACGGCACCAAAAATACATAAGCACCATGTTTTTTTTTGTTTTGTAATAATTGTTTAAACTAAATTATTCTAAATAATATAATTGCCTTCTTTGATAATACGAGCGTGTTTTCTTTTATTTTTGTTTCGTAATAAGTGTTAAAACTAAAGTATTTTTAAAATAAATATATAGTTTCGTTTTTTTGTGTCTTGATTCCGAGATCAAGTTTATTTTTTTTTTTAAACTCGAGTTAAAAATAAATTTTAAAAATATATTATGGGGGCGCGAAGTCGCCTTTAAAACAATATCTACTTCAGGAACAGTCATAAAATGTGTTTTCAATCGATACTTGTTCATTAATGGACCAGTTTTCCTACGTAGCAAAAAGGTAGAGTTTTCCGGGCACCGGAATAAGCAACAATGTAAGAGTTTTGAATTACCGTAAATTCAAGTTCTGATCAAAATAATCCATGCAACGGTCAGGTATCTTACTTCCTGTGACTAAAAATTACCTACAATATTTACGCTAACTTAACAAGCTTCGGTTTTCTTGATCTTCGGTGACAGAATTTTGAGATCGTTATTAAAATCCGTTTTCCAAGGTAACAAATTAAAGAGGTAAAGAAAAAAAAAGGGCGGGGGACAAAGTAAAATTTATGGAAACGGGAACAAAAGAAAAAAAGCAAACAAAATACAAGAAAACTAATTAAATTAATCCAAATTTTGGCACTTGTACAGTTTAAGACATTAAAAAATGAAAATATCGAAAAAACTAAGAAAAACAAAGCACAAAAAAATGTTATATTGTACGCATCCATTTTGAATTGAAGATCTCCGAGAAAAAAAAATCCACTTAATTTGATCGAGTAGTTTTTCTTTTTACAGTGGAAAAACGCGTTTTTATGAGAGCGCGTTGAAGGCAGACATCTTGGAATTTTTAATTTTTGTTTGGAGTTTATAAGCGCCACGGGAGATAACTCCATGTAAAGCGCCGACACTCCCTCCCCCATCTTTAATACTAGCTTTTCTTCCTAAAAATTGAACCTTTTGCTCGGTATCAAATTGTTTTTTTCGCTGTAAAGCAAAAACTACTTGATGAAATTAAGTGAAATGTTTATCGGGGAACTTCATTCCATAACGGATACGTACAATTTAAACTTTTTTTCGATATTCATTTTTTTATCTCTTGATTAAACTGTACAAGTACGTACATTTTATTAAAAAATAAAAGGGTTTGTATTACTATAAACAGATTCGAAAAAGTTGGCATTAAAAACAAATGTTATCAAAGGCAAGATCTGGATAATTTTTTAGTGCTTTTATTAAATGTAAAACGTTCATTTTGCTCGAAAAACAATGTTTACCGATGTATTTGAAAAATACAAATGGCGACAGACTGTGTTGAACACGTTAAGTTTGGAAAAATGAGTTAAAACTAAAAAAAACTACGCAAAATACTGTTAGGAACTCACTCAATGTTACCGTGACATGGGCGGACATATATTCGATGGGTTTTTAACAGTATTTTTCATAGTTTTAGTTTTAACTCATTTTTCCAAACTTAACGTGTTCAGAGTCCGCCGCTAGTTGTATTTTTCTAATACATCAGTAAACACTTTTTCGAGCTGAATAAACATTTTACATTAAATAAAAACACTAAAAAATATAGTTAGGTAGAACAGTAAATTATGTTGCCTTTGATAACATTTGTTTGCTATATATATATATATATATATATATATATTGAAATGTGTATAGTAATACAAACGCAAATAAAATATTAAAGTTGCAGGGCTAGGATTAAAAAAGAGAAACGAACAGGACACACAGAAAAGGGAGGGGGTCTTTCTAACAGAAAGACAACCTTAAACAACTTTTATCGATTTGATCGGTAAAGACATCTACGCCTGCAACGACGAATGGCACTTTCAAAGAAAAAACGGGAAATATCCTCATTTTTCCTAAAACTACAAAAAAAAATAAAATAAATAAAAACCTGGAAAGCTGAAAAGAAAGGAGCATGCAAAAAAAAAAAAAAAAAAAAAACCCAGAAAATAGTCCTTTTAACATCTTTGTTCAAAGTTCCCTTTTCTTCCAGTCTTTTAAAATAGTGCCTTCAAAGATACGAAATTATGGCTTGCTAGCCCAACGGTAATGTATATAAAAATGTTTTAGAAAAGGTCATTTCTCCCAAAACAGGGATTCCTGTTAAACCACTTAGGTTTAATTGTCTTCTCAGACTCTACTCTTTGAAGTTTCTTCAATAGGCTGAATTTCAATGGAACAGTCGGACGTCTTTTGGTTAAAAAGTTTTTTTTTTCTCGAATGGGAATTTGAAGGCTCAAATACCTTTAAATTCAAAGGAGACTAAACAAACCACAAAATTCGCTATTGTAACTGCGCAAATGCTTTACGTGTACAAATAAAATATTTTTTACGTCTATATTACCAGACGGAGCACAGAATTTCGTGTCTTCCCTCCGCGGAAAAATAACTGGTACTAACAAATAGTAAATTACTCCCCCCCCCCACATGGCAAGGAGTTTTCAGTAATCAGGCCACAAGAAAAAGGGTAAGTAGTCATGATGCTACAAGCAAAAGAGGGGAGAAGATACTGCTGCTGCTGTGGATGATGATTGAGAGTGCAAGCGACCTGAGAAAGGCAGGTCAACAGAGTGCGTCCTTTCCAAATACCAGACTGCCGAATGTGTATATATAAAAAAAAAAAAAATTATTTCTTTACTCAAATTTCAACATCGGGCCAAAAACCACAGTGTAGTATCTGCTCTGATACTACACTTCACCTTTTCTGTCCTCAGTCAGTGGAGGAGAAATCCTTCACGAGTGAGACAATTTTAATTTTTGTTCCTATCCAGACTGAAAGCGGATTAAGTTAAATTTCAATTTAAATAAATAAATCCGACAAGTTAATCATATAAAAGTAACCAAACGAACCCGACACGTCCACAAGGAATTTATAATGACATAAAAACAGTGCCTTTTACGGGGGGGGGGGCTGAATTTTGTCCACATTAAAAACCGACCTTGTCGGTAACTGCCCTCGTGGGGAGGTAAGTAAATAGGAATTTAACAAGCTTATATTTTACGTTTAAGAAATCTAGCGCAAATGGGTCACAAATGGGTAGGTAAAAAAAAAAAATTAAAAAAAGCAAAAAACTTTAATTTTCTAAGTGTATTTCGTTTAAAATACACTATGTTGTCTTGTCAGTCGTAAAGTTTACAGAACCATTTCTTGAAGTGTGTAGCTCAAGATATTGAAACCAAACGCGTTGCAATAGTAACGTCTACTTTTTAAAGTATGTACAAATATTTTCAGAGTCTCGTAAAAAAATTTTCAGCATAGGCTGCATTTTGGGTACTAGTCCAGACCCCCCCCCTTCCATGAAAAATTAAATTGTATGATATATATGTAATATATATCACAAATTAATCAATTTGTTTTATTTTTAAAAGAAAATTTTGTGGTTGAATTAACAGCTACAATATCGCGACGCCATTTTGAAAACAGGCTGAAGGAACATGGAAGACAACGCACATAATTCCAACTTGCAAGATTTTAGAAAGCAATTCTTAACATAAGGAGGCATGTCAACCCTTTGCAGGTTATTTAATGCTAAATCCAGTTTTGAAGAAAAATTATTTGATAAAATATTTTTTTTCAAGTGTTTCTATTTAACCCATAGTTGGGACCCTAACATGTACTACCACTCCGGGTCAGAGTGGACCTGGGAGCAGTGGTAATTAAAGGATGCCTCCACATTCCCCAAAGCCCGCAATCTGGGGCCTCACCATCGAATATAGTTAAGGTCATATCCAGGACCCATAAGGAGGAAGGATATTAAAATTCCAAAGTTCGCTTTAAAATGATTTTATTTATAACATTTGATCAATTTACGTGATTTTTGGAATGACATTTTCGTTCTGTGAGTACGTACATGATTTTTTTTTCATATATATATATATATATATATATATATATGACTGTAGACTTGCACCCTTTCGGTTTCTCTTCATGTAGGCACATGATCGAACAACTTCCACAACCATAGACATTTCTTGGAAAGAAACATCCCATCTGTAAAATACATTGCTAGAAGACTGCTTCCCGGAGGACTCCAACATGGTCATTTTCAAGTCTAATGTCAGACACGGGTCAAAGCATTCGTAAACTTTATTCATCATTTGATTACCCATATGTATATCTTGTTGACCCTTATCCTCGAATAGCTTTTAACCTAATGGGATTCAGAAAATCTCAACTTATAAGTTCCATATTCCCGCAGTTTTAAATGTTGGTTACATGAAGTAGTGTGTAATAACAGTACAGGTGCGTACAGCATACATTTTAAAATTTGATGGTTTTAGAAGGCTATTCTTAATATTAGGAGGGGAGGGGACATAAAAAAATGTTTTAATTCGTTTGAAAATGATTTTATAAAAATCAAAGTACTTGATCAATTTACGCAATTTTTTGGTACGATATTTTTTCCGTTACGGGTGCGTACATACTTTTTTTATGGGTCAGAGAAAACGCCGCCTTTTCCGTTAATAAAGTGTGGATCTTTCAAATCAGACTTCAAATCCCGATGAAGACTTACGTATAGTGTGAAAAAAAAAAAAAATTAATTAAAACTATAATTTAAAATAGAATTCAATTGTTACAATTCGCTGCATTTAAACACGAGAGCCGTCTAATAGAAAAAGATAAATAAACTTAAACATCTTTAAATAAAGCTGTCAGACGGGTAACTTTTCAAAATCTCGTCCAAGATAACTTGAACGAAATTGCGTTCAATATTGAAAATTGGATGTAACGTTTATTCATTCTTATTGAACAGTCATTTCAAACAAAGAAGAATCACCCTTTTGGATTTCTGTCTAAAAAGGTCAAGATAGTATGAACAGACAAAATAAGGGAGGGGGCGATCAACAATATCGCTTTGTGGTCCAAGATCGATGTCAACTTAATATCCACAACCGCCAGAAACGGAGTCAGTACGAAGCTCATCACTACAGCGTCCCTGGCAGGTTTAAAGAATTTTTTAAGTTTCTGGAAAAAATGGAAAGTAAATCTCGGAGAGATTTTCCGGTTCTTCGACTGCAACTGGAATCATCAAAAGTCTTGGGGAAGATATGCTTGGGGTGTACCACACAAGATTCTTTCGGTCAATGACGGCTGTGCATACTGGGGTAACTCTCTGGGAAGCCACGGTTGCTGGGGTAACTCTCAGGGAAGCCACCGTTTCCGGCTTAAGTGTCAGGGAAGCCAAGGTTCCTGGCTTTGTTGTATGGGAAGCCACGATTTCTGGCTGTGTTGTCTGGGAAGCCACGATTTCTGGCTGTGTTGTCTGGGAAACCACGATTTCTGGCTTAAATGCCAGGGCAGCCACAGTTTCTGGATTTACTGTCTGGGAAGCCACGGTTTCTGGATTTACTGTCTGGGAAGCCACGGTTTCTGGCTTCCAAATTAACTCAAGGTTTGGATAAAGGACTTGGGAAAAGGTAATCATTTCTCCCCATACTTCTTTCACCTCTTGTGCATGTTCATAAATTGCCGAGGAATTCGTAGATTCAAGATTCGACCTTTCTGTGTTCTCAGGAGTGTTGACATCAAGCGCTATATCCTCGGATAAGGACGAAGTGTTAAGCTCAAATGATGAGTCTGGCGAATGGGAATCTGGTGACGATAGTTTTTCAGACTCGTAATGATCACTCAGCGTCAAAGATGACAAAGACAGATATTCCTCCAGATCGCCTACACTTGAAGTGGATCCAAATGGAGATGGAAAGTTAGCAAAAGTGTCGTCACTTCCGCTGTCAGACAAATTAGCTTCCGCTGAAAAATCGTCGAGTTGTTTTCTAAAAGACTCTAGTAAATGAATTTGATCGTTGAAACTATCGTCTAATTCGTCCGATTCTGGAATGGTGGCGTGATTATGGAATGAGTGAAAGTTGCCAAAGCAATTCGTGGGAAATCTCCAAGGGTTCATTTTGGCGCTATGCAAAAGGCTCGATGCGCCAACTTCACGTTGCAGAATTCGTTCGTATGCAGGATCATTAGATGCGTTATACAATTCTTCTTCATCCATCGATGGCGAATTATTAAGGTCCGGGTTTGGAGTATATTCTGCCGACATCTTTTGTGCGTCTAAAACAAATCGTTAGTAGCGATTAAAAACAACTTTTAAAAGTAATATTTACATAAATACATCGACTATTAAAAATTCGGTTGTTATGGGGGCTAACTCTTTCTTTTTCTGTTGCTTTATATAATTATGACTTGGGGTTTTCTTAAATAACTAAAGTTCAAACTAGGTTTCCATCCAACGCAGGCAAAAAAAAAAAAGGCAAAGTTGTACCTCAAACAGATTTCTTTCTTTTCTCTTTTTTTTTTTTTTTTTTTTTTTTTTTTTAAGACGATTCCATGTTGTGTTTTAAGACTTGCATGGTTATAAAGACATTTATTTGTATAATAAAATTATTACATAAAATGCGGTACATTACAGGGGTATGGGGGGGAGACTAACAGCAATATTTATTTATGAACATAAAAAAAAAAAAAAAAAAATATATATATATATATATATATACAAAATGTGGCATAGGTTGAAAGGGGGAGGGATGAGGATATGCTGATTTTTCTAACTATAGCTGACTATCTAACTGGCAATCATGTACTATAGTTAACAGCCGATAAATCGAAAACAAACAAAAAAGTACAAGAAATAACTTATCAAACGCATAAAAACTGCATGGAGTACAGGTATCATATTTGCACTAGCAAATCTCCGTCCCATTTAAGGGTTATTGACAGGTTACAAAACGTACCTGGAATTTGATTGGCCCCAACATTTCTTCTTTTATTGCTAGTCTCGGATTTTTCTTTCTTTTTTTTTTTTAAATAAATATTATTATAACACGTATTCTTCAAAATTATCTGATCTATTCCCGGCTTTCTTTGTTCCACCCCGTTTGAATCGTTGATTTTGTGGTATCCATCAATTTGCCCGTTTCGATGCCTGCTTTTTAATACAGCTTCCTATTTCAGTAGCCCCCCCCCCTAAGAACTGGAAGCATGCGAAACTCTCTTTCTGCTGACTGTTTTCTTGCTACTCATAACATTGGTCTTTTCATGGCTTAGGTTAAATCCATCAGTGGCCTGAAAATACGTTTGGGGATTCGTAAAAACACATACAGACAGGTCGGTACTAAGAATAACAAGGGCCTCTCAACCTGTTTATACACCAGTTGGGAAGAGGTAAACAATGGTATAAGTCTTCTAGTCTCTGGAACTGCCACTCCAGCAATAACAAAGGTCAACCTGAGTCAGCCATCAGGCCTTGATACCAGAGGTCCTGGCCCCCTACTTCTATCATGTTTGGCAAGAAAAAAAAAAATAAGAGGCTTAAAAGCCTGGCAATGGACTGATGCTCAAAAGAGGGTGTTGCTGTTTTGCTATCACTCAAGGTTTGAGAAGTTGAGCAAAAGAGCAAATCAAATCCTGACCGAGTACTCTTACCAGAAGGAAATTTCGGGTTTGTATTACAATCCACAGAGGTACGAAAAAGTTGTCAACAAACAAATACATTTTTTTTTTACAAGGTAGTCACCACTTATTAATGCCCGGAAGCCACTCGGGGATAAGGGTTATTGTGTGTACAGTACGTTAGTGTTGGAGATTTGATAAAGTGTCTTACTTAAGGGGCGGTTCATCAGGAATTTGTTTACATTGGACTTGAAGACACCCAGGTTGTAGTCAGGTGCACTTCTAAGAAAGAAGCTTTGTTCATGGAATCTACAATTTTATTTTGGCACAGATAAGGAGTGGGGAAAATTTTAAAGAAATAAATGTTATCAAAGGCAAGATAAGTTACTTTTCTACATAACTAGATAAGATTTTAGTGTTTTTATTTAATGTACAATGTTTATGCGGTTTGAAAAACAAGTAATATTGAGCGCTACCGGAGAACAAGAAAAAATGGCTGTGATGAAGTCTCGGTAAAGACTTCACAATAAGAAATAAAACAAAATGATGATAAAACGCTACCCAATTAATGTCACTGTGACATTTATTGGGTGGGATTAACCACCACTTTGTTTTATTTCTATTTTTGAAGTGATTATCGAGGTTTCAAAGGTGTAACGAGACATCACGGCCATTTTTTCTTGTGCTCCCGTAACGCTCAATATTACTTGTTTTTCGAACTTAATAAACATTGTACATGAAATAAAAATGCTAAAAACATATCCAGTTAGGTAGAAAAGTAACTTATCTTGCCTTTGATAACATTTGTTTGTTATATCTTTGTTTTCAGACAACTTTTTCGTATCTCTGGGGATTGTAATACAAACCCGAAAATTCTTGTGTCACATATGTGAATGTTCATGTTAGACTGAAGCTGGCTTAAAGAGCCACTCAAATGCACAACAGTTAAGTGAAGATATGGCAAATTTCAGTCAAGAAGAAGAATATTTTTTAACTTTGACCCCTATTATGACCCCTTAACATTTATTATTTTGGGCTCAAATCAAATTATTAAGTTAGATCCATGTCCAAGGAATATATATCTAAAATTTCAAGTGTCTAGGCCCAAAATTGTCGGAGGAGTTTGGTAGAGTTCTCAAAGGTCAAATCGTTGAACTTTGACCCCTTAACAGCCAAATTTCTAGCCGAAAACCGATCACATAGATTTTCCCAAATCTCAGTATCCTGTATATCAAATTTTGAGTCTGCAAACTAAAAATTAACAGAGTTATTGCGTAGGGAAATGTACACAGACACACAGACACGTTTACTTTTATAGATATACTAGCATTTCAGCCCGGCGTTGCCCGGGTGTTTGGAGGTGTATGCTGAGCAAAAAAAAAAAAAGTTAACTTTTTTAATTTTAACCCCTATTATGACCCCTCTGGCCAAAAACCGATCACAAAGATTTTCCCAAATCTCAGTACCCTGTATATCAAATTTCGAGTCTGTAGACTAAAAATTGACAGAGTTATTGCGTAGGGAAATGTACACAGACAGACAGACAGACACGTTCACTTTTATATATATATATATATATATATATATATATATATATATATATATATATATATATATATATGCACGCACACAAGTAATTCCTTTTATTTCTTATACCGCTCGAATGGATCAGAGGGGATTGTAGATTGCATTGTTATGATGATTGAACTTATGCATTTATGACTGGAAACTTTCATCTCCTTGTTGCAGATATTGACGATGTGAGATTGTAAGAAAGCAACACATAACATAGACTTGTATCAGAAGTAAAAGTGCATTGAGAATGTTGGTGACTATGTTGAATTCTGGATTGCAAAAGATCACTCGTTTTAATGGTACTACTCCTGTCTTCGTAGCTCTTCAACTTTTTGAGTTAAAAAATAGGGGCTTTACTTTTGGAACGGAATTTGAAGAGCATCACTTATATACACACACACACATATATATATATATATATATATATATATATATATATATATAATTATTTTTTTTACTATATATATATTGTTACGACGTATCCCAGCTCTACTGGGGACGGTAGAGATGGGTGACATAACGAAATATATAAAAAAGTAAAGTTTCCCAGGTTCCTTGATAATGCGTAGTTATGGGAATGGGATAACCGTCTCGAAGACAACATTAAAATTAAATGTACTGTACAACGAAATCACAAAAGAAATAACGAGGACAAATATCATCGAAAAATTAACATACTTTTATTTAT
Source organism: Euprymna scolopes (assembly GCF_053919585.1). NCBI lineage: Eukaryota > Metazoa > Mollusca > Cephalopoda > Sepiida > Sepiolidae > Euprymna > Euprymna scolopes. The sequence continues at coordinate 52,097,266 of NC_136518.1, forward strand.
ATAAAAAAATAAATAAAATTCAAGAAAAGAAAAGAAAATTAAATATGTCTAACTAAATGAAATGATTTAATGAATCAAATTCTACCGAGAGAAAAATATATCAACAGTCAATGTTCACATAAAACAAGAAATCGTCTGCTCAATTAGATACAGGTTCTAGGGTAAGAGAGAGACGTTGAAGAAGTGAAAGTTTTAATTGAATAACACTTAATGTCCTTTGAAATGTGACCTTTCTTTTGTCTCTTTTTTTATATATATTTCTTTCCTGTAAATTGTTTGTATTTGATTACGCGCGCGAAGGTTAATTTTCATATTTTTCTCCTTCAGATTATTTGTTTCATCATGCGCGTGCGTGTTAATTGCTCCAAATATTTGTTTCCGAAGCTCATCGAAGCCCTTGGTTTATAGTAAAAATTTCACTGTTTCATTGATCCTTCCTTCGCTGGGTTCATTCTTTTGTTCAGTCAATATTCTAACTTTGACCGCTGATCAAAACAGGTTTTTTACCGTCGCCGCCAACATCGTCTTATGTCGTTGATATTTACCTCCGCGACGCTGCTACCACACTGCCGTCGCCTTTCGCTGGCCTCGCCACCCCGACCTTCGCTGACTTACGTCTTGTCGCTTTGAAGCGCGAAGCTCCACTGACTGTTGACAACTTTTTCAGTCCCCTCTCTATATATGGTATATCTCTCTCTTTCTCTATACAGTTTATCTCTATATATATACGGTTTAGTTCTCTCTATCTTTTCTCTCTCCTCTCTTTCTCGTCCATGAGCTTTCTTTTCTCTTTCCTCTTCCACCCTTCGTTCAAACTATCTCTGACTTTTCCTTCTCCTCCTGCTCGCAGGCCTCCTCCTCCCCTTTTTTCTGTTTTGTTTACAAAATGTGAACGAGCAGACGAGAATGGATCTTTTTGGCGGCAAAAAATGATACAGTAATTAAAATATACTGAAAATATATCTCCTCTCGGCTAAAAATCAATAGAATAATAAATTATACATTTTAATAAATGTATCCCAATATATATTAAAAACAATATATATATATATATATATATATATATATATATATATATATATATATATATATTGCTTTATATATATATATTGCTTTATATATATATCTATATATATATATATAAAGCAATATATATATATATATATATATATATATATATATATATATGTAAAGCAATATATACATATATATATATGTAAAGCAATATATACATATATATATATATACATATATATATATATATATTGTTTTTAAAATATAATTATTTTAAAAATAATAATATGGGGGTGCCAAATTGGTTAAAGGGAATATTATTCCCAACTCGTATTTAGGTAAAAATGCACTTTCGTAAATAATTGAATTCATTCAAAACGTATCGCCAAAAAAAAAAAAAAAACTATATATATATATATATATATATATTGTTGCAGGGCCGTTCGTCCGGAGACAATCAACCCAACAACTAACAAGGTAGACAGAGGCAGAAAAACGGTGAATAGGCAAAGAAGAATGACAGACACAGGATATTCGTTTAAAGGACGAAAAATCGCCTTTTTATTTGTCAGAAATAAATATGGAAGGAACCGGTCTGCTGGCTGTTGGAGTGGTTTGAAGTAGTCAGCTGACCGTACAGGTAGTCTGGATCAGGAATCAGGAACAAGAACCCAGGTGTTAGGGTGGCATCCGGGAATGGAACAGGGAGGCAGAAGACTGCAAGGCAGAACCGAGCTGCACTGGAGGAAGGCTGAGTGCTGCAGGCAGGAGATGCAGGAGGCTTAAGCTGCAGGCAGGAGATGCAGGAAGCTGAAAGGCTGCAGGCAGGAGGTGCAGGAAGCTGAAGGCTGCAGGATCACTGGAAGTTGCAGGAGGCGACAGGCAGTAAAACAAAGGGGAATGTCTTTCTTGGGAACCTAGCCCTGAAAAGGACTCTTTGGATTACTGCTGCGACTGCGCTGCGATCAGGAATGCTAACAGAGTAAACAAAGGGGAAGGTCTTTCGTAGAAACCTAGCCCTGAAAAGGGCCCTTTGTTTTACTGCCTATCGCCTCCTGCAACGTCCAGCGAGCCTGCAGCCTCAACCTCCTGCAACTTCCAGTGATCCTGCAGACTTCAGCCTCCTGTACCTCCTGCCTGCAGCTTCAGCTTCCTGCTCCTCCTACCAGCAGCCTTCAGCTTCCTGCACCTCCTGTGTGCAGCCCTCAGCTTCCTGCATCTCCTGCCTGCAGCTTCAGCTTCCTGCTCTTCGTGCCTGCAGCTTTCAGCTTCTTGCATCTCCTACCTGCAGCACTCAGCCTTCCTCCAGTGCAGCTCGGTTCTGCCTTGCAGTCTGCTGCCTCCCTGTTCCAGTCCCGGATGCCATTCCTAGACCGCTCCAGTATTTAGGCCCCCAGTTCCTGACCGTTCCAGACCAGGTCAACATGCTAGACCATCCTAACGTCTAGTCTCTAGTTCCTGACATCCAGCCGATTAATCCAGACCACGACGAGGACCCGAGACCACCCTAACATCTAGGTTCTCGTTCCTGATTCCCGAATCCAGACTACCCATATGGTCAGCTGACTACTCCAGACCTGATCAACACCTCCAGGTCACTCCAACGTCCAGCAGACCAGTTCCTACCATATTTATTTCTGACAAATAAAAAGGCGATATTTCGTCCTTTAAACGAATATCCTGTGTCTGTCATTCTTCTTTGCCTATTCACCGTTTTTCTGCCTCTGTCTACCTTGTTAGTTGTTGGGTCGATTGTCTCCGGACGAACGACCCTGCAACAATATATATATATATATATATATATATATATATATATATATATATATATATATAGCGTGGATGAAACGCGGAATATTCTGTGTAGCTTAATTACCATATATATTTTTGTAACTTTATATATATATATATATATATATTGTTTTAACAAAAACCAAGACTTCAAAGAATGGGTTGATAGCAACAAATATTTGTTTACTGTTTGATGGGAAAGAATTCCAACAAAGTGCTCGATTATAAAGAAAAACATTCCAATATAAGTACTTAATATGTATTTATTTAAAACTGTAAAGAAGGTCAGAAAAACACTGATACCCTCGGTTTCAAGCCTAACATAAAGGGGACCAGTTAATGGTAAACATTATTTACCATTAATTGGTCCCCCTTATGTTAGGCTCGAAACCAACGGTACTAATGTTTTTCTGACTTTCTGTACAGTTTAAAATACATATATATATATATATATATAGCTTTGAATAAAAAAAAATGCAAAAATAAAAATAAAGAATTCAATTTAAATTCCCGGAAGGGAAAAGAAAATATTAACTTTAACCTATCGCAAACTTAACACCTACATAATTCCACTTTTAAAAAGTTTATAATGACAAAAGAGAATTCATTTATATAAGGACTAGCGAGGGGTACCCGGCGTTGCCCGGGTGTTTGGGGTGGGGGTTAAAAAAAAAAGTAAGTATGAGGATCGAACTCGAACCGTTGAGGCAAAGTTGTGAAAAAAAACATGTGCGACATTAACCATTGCTCAACCGCGACATGCTTACGGAAACACGTTTGAATTTATTTAATTACTTGGATTTAGTAGGTGCTCGTTTTAATGAGTTAATGAGGTCAGTTTGACTGCGGGATTTCATTTACTGCTGAACGCTTTTTTTCCTCGCCCCCCCCGAGATAGTATAGGAAAAAGACTAACCCACATGCGGCGAGCGACAAATATTGAATATTTATCTTCCCGAAATCGACCAAATTAAATAGACAGGCGAGCTTCGTTGTTAAGTGTGAGATATTACGATTTCTATGTGATATAAAAAGTTTTAAAAAGTTGTGAACCGACCGACCGCTTCTCTGAAAGAAGCCTTTTGTAGACACACAGAAAAAGCGAATACACATACATACATACATGCATACATACATACATTTTCGCTTTTATATTTATAGATAGATGAAAAAAAAAAAGCCATTAACTAAAGTTGTTAAATAGAAATAGACTTGCATAAGTCGATTTCGCAAAAGTCTTCAATTTTAAAACAGAATTTAACTACATGAGGATGAAAAGAGAAAACCTTAACTAAAATTTTGTAAATAGAAAACGGGGATCATCATATATATGAGATTTTAGGTAAACAAATTACATGATTGGGACCATAACAATTCTATTATTTTAGTCAAATGATGACTTTCATCGAGCATGCCTCCATGAAATCGAAAGTTTAGGTTACCTGATGAAGCTTTGTTATTGTCGTAAACATGTAATATTTTTGGTCCCCCAACAAATGGAGGGTAAGCCTGTAAATTCACCCTCGTCCGTTTGTCCGTTTGTCTGTCCGCACTTTTCTCAATACCTATACCTTGGAATTTTTCGAAATTTTGCACAAACATTAAACATGATATGAGTAAAAAAGTAAATGAACGGATTTTCTGTAAAACTCCGGTTACTCCCCTCGGGGTGCCTTTGGAGTTAAAATGGCTAAAATTGACATTTTTGTGCTTATTAAAAAAAAAAAAAAAATGATATCTTGGATTTTTATAAAACTTTCTGAAAAGTTGTAACTAATTGATTTCTATATAATTTTGTTTGTCTATACTTCACGATAGCTCTTGGGTGTGCCCCAGGGGCTATTTTAGTGCTAATAAAAACGCTCCATTTTTGGGACTATTTTACCATATTTGTCCAAAATTTTCTGTGTATATCTCTTTTTTTAGCAGTTTTGCATGGTGCTGAACTCAAATTCAAATATGTTAAGGTCTTGGGGCCTTTTGGGGCTAAATGGGGACGGGGGGGGCGAATGATGGACTTAGTCATTTCTTCTTTTGCATGATGCAGAACTCAAATTTACATATGTTAAGGCCTAAAACTGCACCGTTTGTTCATTTTCACCCGGATTTGATGTTCCCTGAGAAATTTGGAGGCTAAATGAGGGGGGGGGGGTAATCTTAATTATTTCTTTTATGCCTCGTTCACTGTGCACTCACGGGGGACCATGCATGCTTCACTTGTTTACTTTTGACTACATTTAACCTGGAATAATAATAAAAATAATATATACGAAGTGGAGCGATAAAATTGTCACCCTAAAGAAAACAACACTACAGATTTATTTTAAAACTTTTATTGAAAAAATCAATTCAGGGAACTTGATTATGCAGTAGAGCTGAGATATCTATTCAATGTAGCCGCCTGCAGCCTCAATCACCATCTCAATATGGGTCTGAAACTGGGAGCATGCCTTTTCCACAAGCGCCGGCGTGAGCTCTGCGAATACTCAGCAGATGGCGGCGATCAGGCTGGCTTTAGTGTTGTGAGAGGTCATGTTGGTGATGCTCTCAACGTATGACCAAATGAAGTAGTCCAGCAGGTTTAAGTTGAAGGAGGAGGGGGCAGTGAGAGAAAAGTACAAAGTCGCAGGACTCTTTCTGAAGCCAAGTCTGGGTCTCTTTGGACTTGTAGGCCAGCGCCGAGACCTGCTGCCACACCTAGGGTCTGTTAGCGGCCACATGATTGCATCAGGGGATAACCACACTCTTCAGCACATCCAGGTAGACTTTGGTGTTGACTTTCAGGCTAACTTCGAAGATGTGAGATGGTATGATGTGGCCCTCACTTGAAACCACACCAAAGACCATAACCGTGACCGGAATCGTTATTGAGCTGTGCCCTCAAATGTTGGACCATCCAGATTTGCCATAGATTGAAGTTCAGATGAGCATCGGCCATGAAAATAACGATAAAGCAGGGACAGGCTCGCTACGCCTCTTCTGTGGGAAAGAGGTTGCAGGGAAGAGAAAAGGGCATCCCCCACTAAGCTACAAAGTCTATTTTGAACTTTGTCAAAACAGGATAAGCTTCTTCTAGCAGCACCTGCCCAGATGTGGCAACAGTACTCCATCGTTGGCCGAACCTGGCTTTTATATAGGTAGAGAATTGCATCAGGAGTGAGATCAAAGCATTTATATACAAACATAAGAGAAAAATAAACACATTTTGTACATTTAACTAAAAATGCAAAAATGTCGAATGATGGGCAATGGGATATGTCTAAGCCTTAAATACAAAGTTAATAATATGCTAGTTAGGCCCATATTCGTAAGATAATTTGAATTAACTCCCTTTGACTTCTTTTCTCTTACTGAACTCTTCTTAGAAAAAAAGACAGAAAAAGATACATCATCAAGATCCACGAGATCTGCAAGAGTCAGTCAATAAATTATGTTATTCATTTTATATTTCCTCTTTAGTCTGTTTTTATTATAACAAATCATAACATATAACATAACCTCCCTCCCCTTCGGCCTTGTGCCACATTTTATGTACATACATAAATATATAAAGAGAGAAAGAAAGACTAGTTTTTCACCAAGAGAGGGTGCCAGAATAGAAGGACGGTGAAAACTCATAACATTTATACTTTATGAAATTATTTTAAACGACTATAAGTAAATTTTAGTTATTTCATACGAACTGGCTTCGTCGATTATTTTATTTATTTTTATTACTGACAAGGGATATTTAAAAAGAACCGAAATCATATGGCCTGGCTTTAAAACTTCGAAAAATTCCAGTTTCCTGTTTTAAACGTTCATACTACTCTTTAAAATAATATTTTTAAAATATCGAAAAATATCTGAACACGTCTAAAACGAATACCCGCTAAAAATTGCCCACAAACACTTCCTACCTGTAAGTTAACGGAAATGCTCTGCAAACGGTATCAATTTTTTGATGGCCATGGTGTTCGCGTTTATTAAAGATAATTTGGAATCCAACCTGTTAGGCTAAGAAACTAACTGCCTTCATCAAGTTAACTACGGTTCTTCTACTTTTTTTTTTTCTCGAGGACTTCAACGCATCCACGAAACATTGCGATCCTCCCACCGCCCACCTCCAAAGCTAATATGGAATCATTTGCTGACAAAAATGACGGCTATATTAAACGCCTAGAAACTGATTCCTACATGATTTGTCGACACCTTCATGAAAGGGAAAACGCCGATGTTCTCACTTGTAGAGTTTTAAGTCGTGACTTTCTCTCGGACATCAACGACAGCCTTGATAGCCTGACAGTTTGGGGCGAGGATTCTACAATAGAAATACCTACTGATGAATCCTGTACAATATCCGAAAGTTCTTTTCGCCATGATTTTTCTATGGAAACTGCAGCTAAAGATCAACAGATGTAACCATTTATAAAGCAATGAAATCAGCTCGCACAAACTTAGTAAAACACTTTTTAATGAATATGCACCTCGAGAACTTTAGTAATTGCGTAGTCAGCATTGACGGAAAATCCTAAATTTGTCCCGGAAATGGCCGATATCGTTTACAATTTTAAAATTTTATTCATTTAACTATAACCTTTTAACCTCCCCCCCCCTTCTCTCGATTTTTCAAATCGTAAACTACTTCGATCGACTCTGCTAACTCCTCCGGATCCTCCGTCGATACTCGAGACTGAGTGTAACTTTTTATTATTTAGTGCTTATTCATTATAGTACCGAATTTTAAAAAAATGTGTTTTGTTTTTTGTTTTTTTACCCATTATGGAAAAAATGCATCACATAGGTCAACTTTTTAGAGAGAATACACCAATATTCTTTTATAAAATCTCTGTACATTATAATGTCGAGTGTTTTTAAGTTATTTTTAATTTTGTAAATATTTATCGATAACATGACGAGCATTGTCACGCTTTTAAAGTAGGTTAGAATAAACTTCTGTGAAGTTTTAGTGTCTGATATATATATATATATATATATATATATATATATATATATAAAACTGTACAGAAGGCCAGAAAAACACTGTCGGTTTCAAGCCTAACACAAGGAAAACCGACGGTACCAATGTTTTTCTGACCTTCTGTACACTTTTAAATAAGTATTAAGCTCTTATATTGAAATTTTTTCCTTTGTAATCGACCACTTTGATGGAATTCTTTCCCTAAAACAGTGACTATTGTAAAGTTTTTTTCTATGTGTATTATCAAGTTACAGACTAAGTATAGGGTTCTTGTAAAAAAAAAAAAAAAAAAAAAAAAAAAAAGCTATTCAGAAAATCACGAATTTTACCCGAAAATTTTAAGATTTTAAAGTCCCAAAAACAATGTCAAAAGAAAAGGCGGACACTAATACAAACGACTAGTTACTTTTATTTTTAGTAACTTGAAATGTTCCAACTTATAAATAAGAATAGTTGGTGCTTATGCATTTTTGTTACCGCGCTATTTTTATTTTAAATAGTATTTAAGTTAAATTAAGTTTTTATCTTTTCATTAGGTCAAGGTAGTTTAAAAAAAAAAAAAACTCCCAATGGCTCTCTGAATAACGTTATTTCAGCATGGTAACAAAAGTGCCTCGCTCTCTTCCTAATATTAAGCATACGTTTCTAAATAGCGTTATTTACAAACTCATTCTTAACAAGGTGAGATCTAACTATTCTGAACATTACTGTTTAGGCCATTTCCGAGACTACCTCCGAATTCTCCATAAGTACTGTCATTCTCTGGATACCCATTCGTTACAAGTATCTGATGTATTTTTTAAAAATGGCGGAATCATTGAAACTTTATTCCTTCTCCTCGTATCCTCAAACGGAAAGTAATACGAACGTTCCATTGATTTTATTTCTGCATTTAGATATTACTTTTATCTAAGCAGTTTTTTTTTTTTTTTAAATTTTTATTTTAGGTACTTTTGAATTTATGAATCCGCGATTTCCACGAAGTTACTCTAAGGTTCCCGGCGGATTACGGGAAGAACCGGAAACTGTCGACAAGTAGTTTTCTGGATATTAAGGCATTATTTTCCAATGTATTACTTTATGAATTTCAGTAGTCGTCACCACGAGAGGGGGGGGGTAACAATATTTTTATTTATTTTTTTGTAATAAGGCTCGCCCGGCTGTGTCAGGTTATTTCTGTCATTTGCCGGGCACACCCGAGTAACTTCGTGGAACTCGCAGGCTCAGAAATGCAGAAGTACCGTTTATTAGTTTAAAACAATCATAGCTCTTCTATGACCATGAATTTATAATTTAAGAATTATTTTACATCAAATCATTTTAAAGTTCGAGGAAAACCCTGACGATAATGTTCTTCGTTCGCTCATTGCTATCCACCATGTTTGTTTGATTCCCATAGCCCAATTGATTAACAAAAAAAAAAAAAATATTCAACGAAATTTCATGGTTCAATATATATACATATATATTTATTTAAAAAAAACATTACTCGAACAATGGTGATCTAGATGTAACTGTCCAGAAGAATATGCCTTACGAACACGGTACTTGTTGTGTATTTCTGTCATGGGAGAGATTTTTTTTTGTTTCATTTTGAAGAGCGCAGAACAGGGAGAGACAATGCAATTTCAGAACTTTGAGAATCGAAAATGTGAACAATAAAACAATTATCTGAATATTTTATTGAATTAAAATAAAATTCGGTCAATTTTTACGTGCCCCAGCATATTATAAACACCCCAACCTCCCCATGTTAAGAACAGCTTTCAGGATACCCCCCTACCTCGAAAGTCGTTCTTAACATGGGTGGGGGGATGCTTATAATATGCTGGGGCACGTGGTAAAAATTGACCGAAAATTCTAATAACACAAAATAATTGAATTTTTTTTTTCACAAAAATTCTCAAATGTTACCTGAACATGTATTGAATTAAAATAGTATCAAGAAAATTCTTGTCTCCCCCTGATTTTCGCTCTTCAAAATGAAATCAAAAAAGTTATTCAGTTGCATTAATGCACAAATGCCACGAACTCCCTTAACCCTACGTTAGTCACCTGTGTGTTCTAAACATAGTTAGTCCCATGGGGTGTTTTTACACCCTAATACAAAAATGTTTATAGTGTTATTTTGTAAAATATAGTTATCCTGCTGGTTCAGACCCTGTTAAATAATTTGAATCACTTGTAGCTTGTTCATATTAATCTATAATATAAATCTCACCTTTCTGTTTAAATGTATGTATGTATGTTTATATGTCTGCCTAAAACTTTCGATAGAGACGAGGGATTTTTACAACATCGGTATCGTTTTGAAGCTCGACCCTTCAGACGAAAAATATCAAAAAATTGGCTAAAAAGATTGCTTCAACCTCAACTGGACACTTTTCTACAAGGAGGGGTCACTTTTTTCGCTGATATTTTCGAAAGTCATCCCCTCTTTTTGATTGACTAGCCTTAATTCCCCACTTCCGGTTTAGGGATGGACGCAACGGCAAAGATGTTACGTTTTTTTTTTTCACGTTCTTTCCCTCCTTCGCGGTAGGGGTTTGAGCCTGCCTGTCTACTACCACTTTTTTTTTTTTTTTTTTTTTTTTTTTTTTTTTGCTCAACACACACGTCCAAACACCCAAGAAACGCCGGGCACCCAGGCTAGTATAAAATAATACAATAAAATAAATTATAAAACTAGGGAAAAATTAAATCTTAGATTTTGATTACATCTATTTAAAAAATACCCAGAGGATACACGAGTTTGTGTTATTTTTTAATATCTATGATGGAAACAAAACGTTTCACAAATTGAAATAGCAAGAAAAATGAATGATTTCGTTACATGAACATTACCTGACTCCCCTCCAAAGAAGACTGAGATACAACTGCGCCATATCACTGAGTCAGGAGAGTATTGCCCTCCCCCCCCCCCTCCCATAGCCTTTGAGCCCCTTAACTTTGGTGATCTGGCGAGAACCGGTGTGTCAACGTGATTGTGCTGTACATAGGAGAGTACTGGGAGGGAGGAAAAGAAATAAGTTGCCAACTAGGAATTATGAGCATTTAAGCAAAATTAAGGTGACAAAACATCCCATGGGACTAACGCAGAATTAAAGATTAGTTGGGGAAAGAAACTGGGCTGTAGAACTGCTGAAAGAACTGAAGAAAGCATAAAATCAACAGCAAATAACTGACACCAAATGCAGTAGAACTTAATTACTTACAGACCTGATCTGAAATGGAGCGCATACATCAAATTTGTTGCCAAGGTTGCTGGAAAAATGGTTGGATCATTCGACCGTTCCAATAGATACTCTCACTGCCAATGCAATTGTCTACATGTATAAGAGCCAAGTATGTCCTAGGATGGAGTACTGTTGCAACATCTGGGCAGGAGCTGCTCATACCACCCTATCCTGCCTTGACATAGTTCAAAACTGACTTTGTAATCTACTAGGTGATGCCCTTTTCTCTTTTCTGCAACCTCTTTTTCACAGAAGAGACATTGTGAGCATATCTCTGCTGTATCGTTAATTTCATGGCAAGTGTTTGACTGAGCTCCAATCTACGGTCCTCCCTTGCCAATTTTTCACAAAAAACACTTGTCTAGCCAAAATCACTATCAATGATTTCCCCCACTCTCTATCAGTGTCTAAACCTAAATGTGGATTCCATGAACAAACTTCTTTCCTAGAACTGTGGAACTCTGTTCTGCTAGTCTGCTTTCCAGCTGACTAAAATATTGTCATCTTTAAGTCCAACGTAAACAAGTTCTTATTGAACCGTCCTCGTAAATAATCTGATTATACCAATTTTCCACCACAAACAATTACTACACTACTATCCCAATGATTACTATACACACATTAGCACTTATCCTTGAGTGGTCAACGGGCCTTGATATGGGTGACCTCTTTGTCCAAAAAAAAAAAAATCCATATCTATAAATATAAAAGCGAAAATGTGTGTATGTATGTATGTATGTATGCATGTTCGCTTTTTGTGTATGCCCAAGAAAGGCTTCTTTCCGAGAAGCGATCGGTTGACTCACTTCTTAAAATTTTTTGTATCACGTCTAAATGATAATATCTATGAGTTAACAACGAGAGTCGCCTGTCTATTTAATTTGCTCGACTTTGAAAAGATAAATATTCAACATTTTTCGCTCGCCGCATGTGGATTAGGCTTTTTCGTATAATAAAAGCGAAACTAATTCTGACAGTATTTTTCCGGTTGCGATCGCCGGAAATGTCCAAAAGCAATCAGCTTTGATCAGTGAGGAGTTTTTCCTTATATCAGACAATTGCTATTCAATTTGGACAATCCCCTTTTTATGGGGAGCTGGTTTCCCCCCCCCAACATCTTGGGGAAACAAAAAAAAAATTTTAAAAAACTCTTCCTGCAGTAAATAAAATACTGCCCTGCAGTCAAAGTTGACCTCATTAAATACGGGCACCTGTCAATTCTAAGTACTTAAATAAATTCAAACATGTTTTGGTTAGTATTTCATGGTGGCCCAGTAGTTAACGTCGCACGTTTTTTTTTTTTTCACACTTTAATTTCCAACTTCGACTCAAGGGGTCGGGTTCGATCCTTCATACTTAACTACCAAAACTTTTTTTTTTAATTTACCCCCCCCCCCCCCCGACACAAAACCACACGCACCTCCAAACACCCGGGCAACACCGGTACCCCTCGCTAGTACTTTTAAAATATGGAAACCTTTATAAAGAGTTATTTCTGAATTTTATGCTTCTTCATTATTGGAGCGGAAATCAAAATATTGAATTTCAATTAAAACTAATGGTGTCTACTTAATAACATTAATTATCAATGAAAATAGTTTTTGAAGTAATTAAATAAACAGCATAAAGTTAGGGGAAGTAACTGTAGTCTGTCATGCAATTAATGGCGGCTATCTATGAATCAAGAAATTATGTTTTATGCAATAAATGCAGTAATCTTCTTCTTCTATAATATAAAGGGTAAAAATCTGTTTAACTGTCTGTATGTGTGTGTGTATGTATGTATGTCTCACAAAAACTTTTGACAGCGGCAACGGATTTTCACGAGATTGGTATCATTTTGAAGCTCAACCCTTTGGACGACAAATATCGAAAAATTGGCCAAAAACATTAATTCTTTCACCCTCAACTGGGTACTTTCCTACAGGGAAGGATAGCAAAAAATCGTCCCTTCATGACAATTTAGCCAAACACGCATGTGCAAAAAACGTTCTTTTTTGAATTAGTTTAAATATTTAAACAAAAAAAACATCTAATTTCGCTCACGCTGTCATAGATGAGTCAGTATAGTAGCAGCATCATTATCTTAAGATTGCATTTTCGAAACTAGATATAAGATATATATATTTTTATTATTTTTAAAGGTTATTTATGCCATTTTTTCATTTGTCGGGGGGGGGGGTTCCATCACGTTCGCTGTTTTTTTGTTTTTGTTTTTCCGATTTTTTAAAGTAGTTTTAACATTGTATGCTTATTCTTTATTTTGCATCACGTTTGCTGTGTTTTTTTGTTTTTTTTTATATAATATTTAAACAGGATTATTACGTTCGCTTATTCTTTATTTTTCATTTTGTTTTGATTAACCCCCCCCCCCCCACACACACACACCTACAAACACCCTGGGCAACGCCGGGTACTAAATGCGACATGACAATTAAGTAAGTAACATTGATTTTAATTGAAATTGACAAGCAAAGTAAATAGATACCATTAGTTTTTAATGGAGATTTATTTTATCGACTTTGGATTTTAACTAACCATCTCTTTCTCTGTCACCGCTGTTCCCAAGTGTCAGGTCTCACTAATTAATTACTTTATCGTTTTTTGTAATTTTTGGATATCTTTCTAATTCTGCCACACAGAATTGGAAAGTGTAAGTCATCTGGTATCAAGTTGCAAGGTTCTTTTGGGGGATGGCTACTACACAGTGAGATATGATAGAGTATGTAAGTACCTCCACTGGACCATCTGTAAAAACTTAAACATCCAGTGTAGCAGCAAGTTCTGGGAACATCAACCTGAAAGAACAGTTGGAAATGACTTATATACCATACATTACGACTATGTAATCCCTACAGCCACCTACCTTGAAAATTCTGCTGTGAAACCTGACATAGTTATATGGAATAAGTCAGAGAGAGTGGCAACCTTGGTTGAAGTGAGTGCCCCTAATGATGGAGGTCTGAACAGAGCTAAAAGGGAAAAACAGACCAAATATCAAGGTCTCATGTATGATATGAATAGAAACTGGAATCTTAGGGAGATATCAATCATACCGGTTATTATAGGTGCCACAGGTCTTATGAAGAACTTGAAGTCCTATCTAACCAATATTCCTGGTGAATAAGTGCAAAAGAGATCCAGACAATTGCACTTAAGGGAACAACAAGGATACTAAAAAGAGCTCTCGGTTGGCTTCAATAAAAAGCAGGGCAATGTTGGCAGCTTGTTTGGCTGCCCCATACCCAGTGTTATAATCGTTAAGGGAAGAAAATTAAAAACAAAAATATAAAACACAAAAAGCATCTATATGCTTGTAGATTAATTACTTTTCATCCACAAAAATGTTAAGAACAAAGGAATATTTTTGCTGCTTCTTTGTTATAATAACGAAAATCGAAATATTGAATTTCAATTAAAACTAATGGTGTCTACTTAATTGTTATGCTACAATTAGAAAGATATCCAAAAATTACAAAAAACGATAAAGTAATTAATTAATCATTAATGAAAATATTTTTCTAAGTAAAATTGCACATAATAAACAGCATGAAGTCAGGAAAAGTAAGTGCAGTCTGTCTTGTTGCAATTAATGGTGGATATCAATGAATCGTGGAATCATGGAAGTATGTTTTATGCATTAAATGTAGGAATATTCAACTAATTGCAACGTGAAAATTAAGTAGGTAACATTACTTTTAGTTGAAATTGACATAAAAAATAAGTAAATAACATTGTTATTTTTTTATTTTTGTTTTTTTATCAATGAAAAGTCAGTTTTTCAAACTTTCATTTTCGCTCTTATAACAAAGAACCACTCCGATTTTTTTTTTTTTTTGGCCCCTCGACAAAAGTAGGGTGGACCTGTAAATTCACCCTTATCTATTCGTCTTTCCGCACTTTTTTTCCATAACTACGTCTTGGAATTTTGTTTGTCTATACTTTTGATAACTCTTGGATGTGCCCCAGGGGTTCTTTTAGGGCTAATAAAAACACTCCATTTTTTGGGGGACTATTTTACCATATTTGTCCAAAATTTTCTGTGTATGTCTATTTATTTGCAGTTTTGAATTCAAATTTTAATATGTTAAGGTCTTGGGGACTTTTGGGGCTAAATAGGGCGAGGGGACAATTGATGGACTTAGTCATTTCTTTTTTTTTTTGCATGGTGCAGAACTCAAATTTACATATGTTAAGACCTAAAACTACACTGTTTGTTCATTTTCACCAGGATTTGACGTTCCCTGCGGACTTTGGGGTTAAATGGGGCAAGGGCAAATGCTAAACTCAGTAATCTTTTTTAATGCTTCGTTCACTGTGCATTCACGGGAGCATATTCATGCTTCACTTGTTTTTGTAGGAATTGACTGAGTTTCTGAAGTTGTCGCTTAAGTTAAACCTGTTAAAAATCGGCTCCTGTCTTTCAGTTTAGGCGTGTCCCTTTATTTCCTGAGATTTTTTATGGATGACTCTGTTTTCGATGAGAAATCGACCCTAAAACTTCTTGGTCTTTCTTTCTCATCAAATCTTTCTTGGAGTTCATATGTTGAATTCATTGATCTTTGTTTTCTGTTAAAGTCGCTCTAAACGCATTCTCACGCCTGATGCTACTCTATCTCTACAAATTTACTATCAGACCATGTTGTCATACTTGTGTGCTGAGCATGCGCGGAAACACACAAGCATATGAGTCAGGCCTACCTGCGGTGAAGAACGAACCCAGGACGTTTCGATTACAAATCAAGTCCACTAATGAACTACACCCATCTTACCCCAAAGTGAGAATTTAGTTTCGCCTAACGGCTATGAAAAGAACAAGCCGATAAGTGATTGGCGTGTTTTAAAATACACTTCTTTGACAAGGTGTCTCGCGTTATTGCCTTTTTGTGTCGTGGCATGTCGATTCGGCAAGATTGTTCGGTCTTGCTTGGGAACGTGTGTGTCGATTCAACGGTATTTGTTCTTGATGTGGCGTGTCAATTCGGTAGTGGTATTCAAAATTGCATGGACGAATTTGTTAAGGACCGTGCTGTCACTTGTGAAAACATATATATATATATATATATATATATATATATACACATTTTTTCTTGCTCTTTCTCTCCTTCGTGTAGCAACAACTTGAGCTGGTGTATCTCAGTTCCACTTGAGGGTTCTTGATAAAGTGCACAAACTTATCTGTAATTTGATTGGCCACCACCTTTTCTTCTCGGCAACCTCTCTCTCACAGACGTGATGTTGCTAGTCTGTCTTTTCTACAAATACCATTATGTCAAGTTGTCTTCAAAATTATCTGATCTATTCTGTGCTTCCTTTATTCAAGCTCATTTGACTCGTTGTTCTAGTGGTCTCAGTCAATTCATAGTTCTGATCTCATTCTAATACAGCTTCCTATTCCGGTAGATTCTTTCAAAGAACTGTAAGCTTGTGCAACTCTCTTTCCATTGACTGTTTTCCTCCTACCTACGACTTTGGTCTTGTTAAGACTAAGGTCAATAAGTATCTACTGTTTTTATGATAATCATCTTTCGTTTTGTTAGCTCTTTACATCAAATGGCTTCATGCCTTGTCTGAAGTGATTTCCACAAAAAATTCAGATAACTTCATGCTGAAAAAATATTAAGAATTATTTATTCTGTCACTAACTCAATTAGGTTAGGGTTAGTGGTAGTATTTATTTATTCATTTATTTATTTATTTATTTTACTATTCTAATTAAAGCGACGATTTTCCAGGAATATGTATGGTCCCCCCACGAGTGTACAGTGAACGAGGCATAAAAAAAAATGACTAAGTTCAGCGCCCCCTCCCCTCATTTAACCCCAAAAGTCCTCAGGGGACGTCAAATCCTGGTGAAAATGAAAAAAGGTGCAGTTTTAGGCCTTAACATATGTAAACTTGAGTTCTGCACTATGCAAAAAAAAATTACCAAGCCCATCATTTGCCCCCCCCCGCTCCATTTAGCCCCCAAATCCCCAAGGCCTTAACATATTTAAATTTAAGTTCTGCACCATGCAAAACTGCTAAACAGAAAATTTTGGACAAATATGGTAAAATAGTCCCAAAAATTGAGTGTTTTTATTAGCCCTAAAAGAGCCCCTGGGGCACACCCAAGAGTTATCGCAAAGTATAGACAAACAAAATTATATAGAAATCAATTAGTTACAACTTTTCAGAAAGTTTTATAAAAATCCAAAGCATCAATTTTTTTTTTTTTTTTTAATAAGCGCAAGTGTCGATTTTAGCCATTTTAACCTGAAAGGCACCACCAGGGGCCACCAGAGTTCCCAGAAAATCCGTTCAGTAACTTTTTTACTCTTATCAGGTTTAATGTTTGTGCAAAATTTTAAAAAATTCCTAGACGTAGTTATTGAGAAAAGTACAGACAAGTGTGAATTTACAGGCCCACCCTCCTTTTGTTGGGGGACCAAAAGAAAAAAAAAATCAAAGATAAATCTTAGTTTTCACACGTTAAAATTATTTGGTTTGTGTCTCGCGACAACGCGTTTCTTGCATAACACGTATTATTCGGTCGAGAAAAAAGTTCTTGCGGAATTTTTAACTTTGATTTCAAATGATGTTTTCATTATAATATTATTACTTTACATATGATTTTAAACAGCGTTTTTCACTCTATCTAATCTAATCGCTTAAATTACAATCGCCTGAAAACAATTATGTCTCCTTTCCAGAACGTTGAATATAAGATTTAAAAAAGGCAAATTCACACAATTTTCTTATTTCAATTCAAACTAGACTCACGATATAAACGAAGCGTTTGCCCCAGCAACCACTACTGAACGCATAGCACAATGGTGGTTTAAGAAATTTCGTGGCAGTGACAACAGTCTTGAAGATGATGCAAGTAATGGTCGACCATCGGATGTTGACAAAGATCAATTAAAAGCCTTAGTCTAAGCCAATCCATGCACCACTGTTTGAGACTTTGTTTCTGAATTAGACATAACGTACACAACGATTTTCAACCACTTGAGAGATTGGAAAGACAAAAAAACTTGATAAATGAGTGCCTTATGAATTGAACAACAACCAAAAGAAATGCTGTTATGAAGTGTCATCTTTCCTTCTTTTACACAACAAGAACGACCCGTTTCTCGACTGGATTATGACTTGCAATGAAAAATGGATTCTTTACAACTAGTAATGCTAAGCTGAGTGGTTATACATCGCCAAAGCTCTACGACACTTCCCGAAACCAGAGTTACATCAAAAGAAGGTCATGCTGACTGTTTGGTGGTCTGCGACCGGTCTCATCCATTGCAGTTTGGAATGCAGGCGAAACCATTATGGTGGAAAAGTACTGTCAACGAATGGATTAAATGCATCAGAAACTTCAACAACAATAGGTCCTGGATATGACTTTAAACTATATCCAGTGGTGAGGCTCCAGCTTGCGGGCTTTGGGGAGTGTAGAGCCACCCTTTAATTACCATTGCTCCCAGGTCCACTCTGACCCGGAGTGGTAGTACCTGTTAGGGTCCCAACTATGGGTTAAATAGAAACTGATTTGAAAACAACAAATATATTCTATTAAAAAATTTTTCTTCAAAATCTTTGGATTCTGCATTAAATAACCCGAAAAGGGTCGATATGCCGTAAAACAAAAACAACCAACTAACCAATCAACAACAATACCCAGCATTAGTCAACAGAAAAAGCCTAATTCTCCTCGACGAAAATGCCCGACTGCACTTTGCTAAACAGACTGTTGATCGAATTGGGCTGTGAAGCTCTGCCTTACCCGCCATACTCTCCAAACCTCTCACCTACTGACTACCACTTTTTCAAGCATCTCAACAACTTTCTGCACGGGAAATGCTTGAAAAACCTAAGCCATATCAAAAACGTCTTCAGCAACTTCATCGCCACCAGGACGCAAAATTTTTACGTTACTAGCATAAATACAATTGCTTTGCATTAGTTGATTCTGATAGTGTTTATTTCGATCAATAATTTTTTTTGTTTGAGCCGAGATATGTTCATCTGAATTTAAAAGTTAAAAACCGCAAGAACTTTCTTGTCAACCTGATAGCTGGTCTGTAATAACATGGAGCGTGGTTCTGGGCTTTGATAGAGGACATTTTGGGACGATGATAGTGTCTTTGTGATTGGTTGAGAACCACACAAACAATTAATATGAATTGAGGTATAAAAGTTATGTACATAGTGAAGAACCACCCCAGCATTTAATATGAATTAGGGTAAAAAGTTACTCTTATAATGAAGGAAGAAATTGAATGATGTGTGTATAACGGTGTATGCATATTAAAATGGAAATGAATTGAAAATATTAATAGAATAGAAGGGTTACCAGGTAGCAATTTCTACCTAAATCATAAACAGTTTCGTAGATGAAAAACAGGAAAAACGAAAGTTTTAGAAGAAAGCATTTTTATACAAACGATAAAAATATAAGAGTTATTTTCATGGCAGTAAATATTAATTTGTGCTTGGCTAAGAACCACACCAACAATTAATATAAATTGTGATATAAGAGTTATGTTTTAGCAAAGGAAGAAAATGAATGATAAAAGTAAATGGTAGTTTGCTTGAAACATTACTGGTAAAGATATATGTGTAAGTTTGAAAAGCCGAGAGCAATGTGGAAAGACCGGAACAGCAAAAGGAAAGAAAGGATAAAGCAAACAAACAAATAGATGGGTATGTTTGAGTAGAGACCTGTCTAATTATTTATTCATCTATCACTCTTCTCCTCACTATATAATTATCAGCAAACTAAGTTGCTGGCATGTTCGAGGTGCATTAGTGGTATAGCACTTTGATTAATTTCGGGAGAAAACACCTCTCCTTTTCAAAAAGAAAACAAGAGTATTATCCAAGACGGTGAAAGAGACCAGGACCGCAGCAAGAGGCTAGTACCACAGTTAGATGTGATTAGTTAATTGTGTAGGTAACTGGGGATAATTTCGTTTATTATCTTTTTTTTTTAAAATCCAACTTATATTCTAATACACCCAAAAAGAGAAAAACGCGATTCTCCATTTTTAGGCGATTACATATAAAAATCTTGAAAAATTTAGTGGTAAAAATACAATAAAACTCCCAACAAAATGTTTTGTCTATAAATATAATGCAAAATAATCACACCTTGTTTGATCAGACAATCTTTTAAGGACATGTAACCAACTTTATTTGTTTTAAATGTTGGGAATCAAACTAAAAACCACGCTCCTTTCCTACTACTAACCCTAGGTCTGGGTGGCAATACGAAAAATAAAGCAATTACATGTGATTTTATGATTTTGCTGATCAGACTTAGAATTAGAGGTAAAAATTACTTAACTGTTTAAAAAGTTAGGATGTACCGGAAATGGGATCATTTTACATTATATACACAACTGAACCCCCATTCTAAATTCTAAAATAACGTTTCAGTGTGTTCACACATAATCGCCTAAAAAAGTAGAATCTTATATGTTTTGTGATATTTTAAATGTAAATGAAAGTTTTTGTGGCTAAGAAACTTCTTAATGTTTGCTCTTTATATATTCTATCCAAGGTTTTGATAAACTTGTTAGATTTTCATCTATATATTTTCACTTGTGCCAAAACCAAACAAAGTATAAGGGAATACGAAATATTATAGAGGATGTGATGATTAGACAAGACCAAGATCAAAGCAGCGCCAGAAAAAAAAATCCAAGCATTTTTAATTTTTTGATATTATAGTGTGAAGTCTCTAATAGGCACCATATGGTTCTTTATCAAATAGGTGCAAAAAGCTTTTTAACATCTGTGATATTAAAAAGGCAAGTGAACTCTAGAATATTTACTTTGCTTACCCTAAAAACTAATAAAAACAAATTAAATTAGGCTTGGAGAGTCAATGCTACATCTGGGAATGTGATACACTTTATTCACCGGTTTTCTTTGTCAAATATGCTTGGAATAACAATTTCCACAGTCGTGAAGGATTTCCAGCCATTACTTTTTCAGTCATCTTGTCTATCCTCTTTTCAAGATGATACATATCAACTCATTCCGATAAGCATTTTCCTTCAATTCTTTCACAATTTATCAATCATTTTCACTTCAGAAATCACCAGAATATTTACTCTATGAACTATCCTGCTTAAAATATCCAAAATACTTTTAATTGAATTTAATTTTATGACCACAAGAGATCACAAGTAATAAAATACGTAATCAATATCCCATCTCTCTCCCTATGTATATCACATAAGGCTTCTTAAGTTGAATAAAAATTATTTTAATATACAAACATTGTGTCCAATTGGATAGCTATTTACTGTTGTCGTTTTATTTTTATTATAGAAAAAAGGTTTCCACGTATAGTCTGGTCACTTGCCTCTCTTATTAATTGGCGAATCATGGAGGACCCTCTCTCCTATAAATGTAATAAGGAAAAACCAACTTCTTGTTGGATTTCTACTACCTTGCTAATGCTCTTGTTAGTTTGTTTCAGAATTGAAAACATCAGCTTCAGATTCGTCACATAAGTTGAATTTTGAAAAATAATAAACATGTTTTTTTTTTTCATATGTAATTTTATGTTTATTGACAAGATAAATGTATAAAGATTCTTGTAAAAATAAACTTTATTGATTTTTTATTCTTTAGAAAAAAATATTTTTCCGGTATTTCACATGGAGATTTATGAAAAAAGTTAATTTTATTTTAGAAGCAAAACATCGACTTAAGCTCCATTGTTGGGTTTAAAAAAATAATAAATGTGTTTTTTCATATGTAATTTTATGTTTATTTGCTATAAAATTCGCTGTAAAAATAAATTTTATTCATTTTTTATTCATTAGAAAATATTTTCCTGGTACGCCACACAGAGATTAATAAAAAAAAAGTTAATTTTGTTTTAGAAGCAAAACATCGACTTCAGCTTTGTTGTTGGATTTTTTTAATATAATAAACGTTTATGTTTAATTGCTAAATAATGTAAAAAAAAGTGTTGTTTTTTTTTTGTAGAAATTTGTTTTTATGACGGAATGAAATTTGGTGTACTGGCGTACTTTTCGGCAAACCAAAATGGCGGATTGTAATCTAGCATACTGACTTGCTGGCATGCTGGCGTCCCAAAAAATAATTACCCAATGATTGGTATGCAAAATAAGGAAACAGTGTAGGGAGAGAATTGTTAAGAAAGCCCGTCACATATCAAAAATGAGTTTCTATATAATAACGTATTATTTAGAAAAGCGTTCTTAACATTAGGAATTTCTGTTAACTATTCTGTACCTTCTCTCTTTAAAAAATGTTCATATTTTTTTCTCATAATTATTCAAATTTGGTCGATTATTAGATTGATTTGTGTTACTGCAATAGAAAAACAAATTACAGATACTACTACTACTACTACTACTACTACTACTACTACTACTAATAATAATAATAATAATAATAATAATAATAATAATGATAATAATAATAATAAGCAGCGGCAATGATTATGTGGTGAAAAGAAAACAAAAACAATTATTTTTAAATTTTGTGTAGGAAAATTGTTTTGCACATAAAATTAACGTAAAATGGAACTCATTTCCATCCAATTCTTGCTTAATTGCTCAAAAATCGAAAATTAAACAAAATACTTGTAAAGCATAACATTTTCGAACGATTGTTAACATTTATTGATTTGTTTCTATAAGCGTTTGTTTAATTTTCAATTTTAAGCAGTTATTAATGGTCCTTCTGCCAAGGTTATTAGGCAGCCATTTTTTAAAATTCTAACTCAAAGAGGAGACACTAAGTTTGTCTTGAACAAAAAACACACTTTAAAAGAAGTTTAAACACAAATAAATTTATTCAGGTATGTAGAAGAGTCTTGCCTTTGGTAACATTTATTTGTTGCATCTTTGTTTATCATTTATTTTCTTTTTCTGTTAATTACAGTAATACAGGGTGGGCCAAAATAAGGGTCCTATCTTTAAATTTGAATAACTTCCACAAAATAAAAGTTAAACTCACCAAACTTTATGTGTGCGTGGACTGACCCTTCCGAGATTTTTTTGAAATAAACAAAACAAATTTTGGCCGAAAACACTTCTTAAAACTTACATGAATTTATGAATTTTTAAAAATAGGACCCTTATTTTGGCCCACCCTGTACATGTCCCAATCCCAGCGGAGTTTAAATGGAGATATAATTTCCTTTTTAATTAAGTAAATCTTCAGAATGTTTTTTCTTTATGTATCCCATCCAAGATTTTGATAAACTCATCGGAGATTTTCTAGGTGTATCAGAATTTTTGTAGGAATTTTTGACACCCCTAACACGAAACTGCGAATGAAATATAAAAAACTCGTAATTTCTCTTTTAAAAGTGGGTTGTTTATTTTCTTTATGGATTATACTTCCAAAATAAACCAATAAAGTTGTATAAAAAGTAATAGAAATATTATTTTTTTTATTTAAAAAAAAAAAACAGTAATGAAATTAATTGCATTTTACGAGTTCAGTATTTTTCAATTACTTTAAAAATCTATCAAAATTTTTCTACTGATTCTATTTTCAATTAAATTAAAATTTCACATTGGCCCTGAAAATATCGTAAAAATACGATATTTTCAGGGTCAATGTGAAATTTTATGCTCTTTCCAATAAACCGAATATAATTTAGATAAACGTGTTTTTTTTAATTCACGCCCCCCCCCATTTTCAAATGTCTATTAAAAAGTAAATAATTAATTTATTCACCAAAGTTTTATATATCACAAATTGAAGATAAAAGATCAATAAATAATATATTCAAATTTAAAACAAAAAAAGTAGTGTTTTTTAGAAATTTACCTGTAAAGTCCGAAGTTTAAAACCTTCTTTTTTTTTTTAAACCCACGTTGTTTGTTTGTTTGTTTGTTTTGTTTTGTTTCAATGAAACCTTGGTCCTTGCTCCTTTAATTGAAAAAAAATTAGGGTTTGAATTACATTTTTCGAGTAGTTATAAGCTTGGAAAGACAAGGGTAGAATTATTCAATATTTTTCACGAAATTTCTGACACACCTAGAGATTTTCATCTATATTTTTCACTTGCGTCCAAAGAGAAGTGCCATCAAACTTTAATTATTTCAGAATCGCCAATGTAGAACTGGTGCCAAAGAAATTTAAAAAGCCTGTCCAGAGCATTAAAAAACATTTTAATAATCAAGTGAACACCCTAGGATCGTGGCTTACTCTCGATGGCCGTGCTAGGATGGGGGCATATAGACATTTAGCGAATAGATGCGAAAAGTTTACAAACGGAATAGGCAATTATCTCTCGATAAATGACCAATAAATAAAATAAATTAAACTGTTAAATGTTAAATCTATAAATGAGATTTATAACACATTATGTGGCCCTTCTCAGTCTTATGTAGTAAAGGAACAACTTTTAATAATAAAAAAAAAAACAATTTGTGCTTGTTTCATTTTTTATTGTCAAAAAAAAAAAAAAAAAAAAAATTAAAAGAATTGGTTTGGTATCGGAAATTAGGCTATAATTTTTCTGATTCCGATACCGATTCTGATACCCTCAATTTTTCTGATTCCCGATTCCAATTGATCGTCCCAACACTAATATACATATATATATATATATATATATATATATATATATATATATATATATATATATATATATATATATATATATATATATATATATCAGGTTGACAAGAAAGTTCTTGTGGTTTTTAACTTTTAAATTCAGATGAACATATCTCGGCTCAAACAAAAATTTATGGACCTAAATGAATACCATCAGAATCAACACACTTTTGTCATCGCAAAACAAGTGTATTCATGCCAGTAACGTAAAAATCTTGCGTTCTGGTGGCGATGAAGTCGCTGAAGACGTTTTTGATATCACTTAGGTTTTTAAAGCATTTCTCCCACAGGAAGTTGTTGAGAAAGTGGTAGTCAGTAGGTGAGAGGTATGGAGAGTTTGGTGGATGAGGCAGAATTTTGTAGCCCAATTCATTCAACTTCCATAAGGTCTGTTTAGCAAAGTGCGGTCGGGCATTGTCGTGGAATAACATTAGGCCTTTTCTGTTAACTAATGCTGGGTGTTGTTGAAGTTTCTGATGCGTTTCATGCATTTGTTGACAGTACTTCGCCGTTGTAATGGTTTCGCCTGCATTCAAAAAACTGTAATGGATGAAACCAGTTGCAGACCACTAGTCAGCATGACCTTCTTTTGATGCAACTCTGTCTTCGAGAAGTGTCGTGGAGCTTCGTCGGTGTGTAACCACTGAGCTTAGCATTATTGGTTGTTGTAAAGAATCCACTTTTCATTGCAAGCCATGATCCAGTCGAGACACAGGTCGTTCTTATTGTGTAAAAGAAGGGAAAATGACACTATTTCTTTTGGTTGTTGTTCAATTCATGAGACACCCATTTATCAAGATTTTTGTATTGTCAATCACCCAAGTGGTTGGAAATCGTTGTATACATTATGTCTAGTTCAGAATCAAGTTCTCAAACAGTGGTGCGTGGACTGACTTCAACTGAGGCTCTATGGCTGACCACTACTTGCACCATCTTCAAGACTCTCGTTACCTCCTCAGAATTTCTTAAACTACCATTGTGCTGTGTATTCTGTAGTGGTTCCTATGCGAAATGCTTTGTTGATATTGCAAGCTGTTTCAGCAGCTATTTGGCCTAGTCTGAATTAAAATCAAAAAAAAAAAATTGTGTGAATTTGACTTTTTTCCATCTTGTATTCAACGTTCTGCATAGAAGATGCAATGGTTTTAAAATGATATAAAAGTAAAAGGTATTATAACGAAAACTTATTTGAAAATACATCATTTGAAATCCAAATTAAAAATCCTGCAAAACTTTCTTCTCAAGATATATATATATATATATATATATATATATATATATATATATATATATATATATATATATATGAGAGAGAGAGAGAGAGAGAGAGAGAGAGAGAGAGAGTATGCATGCATATAAAAATGGAAATAAAATGAAACACTGAGAGAAAATAGTAGGGTCATTATCACTTGCTTGTTAAAACATATAAAAAATTGTAAATGCAAAATGGAGAAAACTTACATTTATTAAACATATTTATACAAAAGATAAGATATTAAAGCTATACTCATTCATGCCGACGCGTTTTTGGTGAAAACAGTTCAGTTAGTCACAAGTCAAAATGTCCAAAGTGTAAATATGTATTTGTAGGTAATACACGTATGTAAGCATTTGACAGTGTGGTATTGTGTATGTGTGTTGGTTTACCTTGTTCTTGTTAGTGTGTGTATAGCTATGAGTAGCAATTCATTTCTGTTCGCCTGATTCTCATTAGTGTATAGAAATGTGCGCGCAAGACTGAGAAAGCTGGTATGTGAGTCATTGAGTTCTTTTTGTCTTGCCATCCCCCAGCTTCAAAGGTGGAGGGAGAGTGTAGAGATCCTGTTTAAGTTGCGGCTAGTGAAGTGTCTGTTGCTTTAGCGTTTGGCGGTTTTAAAGGTGTTTCCAACTTTGCACTGGCTTACTATTTTCACATAGATGTGTTACTTTTAGGGTTTGGAATGATTTTCATGTGCTAGAAAATATTTTGAGTTCACATGTTCCTGTGAAATTTGCTTGTTAGAGGAAGTGAGGAAGAAAGCGAATTCCAAATGAAGTAGAGAAAGAAAGAGGGTAAACAATTAGAGCTATTTGCTTTTTTGGTGTTTGTCGGAAGTACTTTGCGATTTAGTCAATATAGGGGCTCATCTGGGATATCTTCTTCCTTTCAAGATATGTTCAGAGATTAGCACACCGCTGCAGTAACACACGCACACACATACACACACACACAAGGTCAACTGCAGATTTTTTTTTTTTTTTTTAGCTCTCCGTATTTTGAATGCTTTATCAAATCAAGAAAGGATAAAAGTCTGGAAATAGGACAAAAGCAAGGACTCGATGCCAAGTATTTCATGAGTAGAAATGATAAAAAAAAAAAAAATTGATCAGAACAAATGATTGCTAATAAAGTATTTGACAAGGCTATTCTTTGAATTTTAGCGGAAGATTCACCCAAACTTTCCAAGCTCAAGTTGAACTGGAGTAAACCAAAATTGAGCTAGGGATGGCTCGAAAGGCAAAAAAACAAAAACAAAAAAAAACAAAGTTAGAAAAGGTTGGAATTACAAGCTGAAGTGGAAAAAGCACAAACTGAGCAGGAAACTCTAATCTGGGAAATAAACGAAAAGATAGACAAACAGAAAAGGTCAAACGATTTCGACATTGTACTTGGACCCTTTCAACATACATAACTCTAATAAACATATATATATATATATATATATATATATATATATATATATATATATATATACATATATATATACATGTATATATTATATATATATATGTATATATATATATAATATGTATATATTATATATATATGTATATATATATATATAATATGTATATATATGTATATATATGCATGTATATATATATAATATGTATATATATGTATATATATATGCATGTATATATATGCATATATATATATGTATATATATGCATATATATATGTATATATATATGTATATATATGCATATATATGTATATATATGTGTATATATATGTATATATATATGTGTATATATATGTATATATATATGTGTATATATATGTATATATATATGTGTATATATATGTATATATATATATATATATATATATATATATATATATATATATATACGAGCAAACAGTTAATAAAACATGTTAAAAAAACACTTTGAAATGAGTTAAAAACATATTTAATCTGAAAAGGAAACACTAGATAAGTGGATAGTCCTTTATCTGCTGAGTTTCGAAGAAATACTTTCCTTCTCATCAGAGGGTAGGAATTAGTAAAATGCGGGATCGGATTTTGCATGCAAAAGCATTTGATGAAACAACAAGTAAGTCAAAGATCTTACTTGAAAACAAAAAAAGTGAAGCAGAGGGAATATGGTGAAGAAAAAGGTGATTACACATGAATGGATAGGCTGGTGGAAGATAAATAATCCAGTGACGGTAAAATCCAAATATATAACTTATTTTATTTTATATATATATATATATATATATATATATATATATATATCAGCAAATCCTTCCCCCTTTACCGTATAGGTCTCTAGATACCAGAAAGCCTTCTATTCTAATAGCTTCTTCTCCCACACTGCTAGACTTTGAAATTATCTCTCTACTTCTTGCTTCCCTGACTGTTTTAACATGGAAAAGTTTAAATGTAATGTGAACAAACATCACATAGCTCCCCTGTAGACAGGGTTCTACATAGTAGCCCGTTTACATCCAAGTGTCAATATGCCTTGTTTGGGATGAACAAAAGTTACAACAGGAAAAAAAATAACACCAGATGGTAAGATTGAGGAAGAAGAAAATATTTTCTGTAGCAATATTCTTTCTCATACAAGCCAAAATAAAGGCTAGGTGCCACAGGGCTTATGAAGAAGAACCTGAAGTCCTACCTAACTAATATTCCTGGTGAACCAAGGGCAAAAGAGATCCAGACAATTGCATTTAAAGGAACAACAAGGATACTAAAAAGAGCTCTCGGTTGGTTTCAATAAAAAGCAGTTAATGTTGGCAGCTGGTTTGGCTGCCCCATACTCCCAGCATTACAATCTTCAAAGAAAGAAAGTTAAAAAAAAGCAAAAAAAAACTGAAAATACTGAGTGCAACGATAAAATTGTCACCCTAGAAAAGACGGCATGATTCCATTTCCATTTGAAAAACAGTTTTCTTATTTTATTGCAGACCATCTACTAGTTGGCCAGTTGTGTATAAATCTCAAGAGCAATATGGGCCTTCTATCATGTCCAAAAGTGACACAATGTTCAACAAGTGAGATTGGAGATGCGCCGCTGTACAACCCATGCTCTCTACTGATCCAAGGTATGATAACAGGACCATTGTCAGCATCCTCAAAATGCATCACTGGATTGCCACGATAACAGGGACATGCCAATAGTGATGAAAACAAAGTTTCTGGCGACGGTTATGGTCTTTTGTGTGGCTTCAAGTGAGGACCACATCATGCCACCTCACATTTTTGTAGTCGGCTTGAAAATCAGCACCAAATTTTTTTTTTTTTTTACAAAGGAGTCACCATATATCAAGGCCCAAAGGCCACTCGAGAACAAGGGTTAAAGAGTGTACAGTGGGCAATGGGATAATGTTGTAGTAACCGTTAGTAGTGGAAATTTGGTAAATTGGATTACTTAAGGGGAACGGCTCATCAAGAACTTGTTTACATTGGACTTGAAGGCGACCATATTATAGTCAACTGGAAAGCAGGCAAACGGAAGAGAGTTCCACAGGTGTGCAGTTCTAAGAAGCTTTGTTCATGGAATCTATGTTTAAGCGTAGCTGGATGAAAAGTGTGGTGACCTCCTTGTGCAATCAGGTGGCCGCTGGCAGCCCACAAGTTCAAAGAGAGCCAGGCTTAGCTTCAAGAGGAGTGCTACGACTTTGTACCCCTCTCACTGGTCCCCTTCTTCCCCCGACCTGAACCTGCTGGACTACTTCATTGAGTCATATGTCGAGAACATCACCAACATAACCTCCCACAACACCAAAGCCAGCCTGATCGCTGTCATCCACCAAGTATTTACCAAGCTCCTGCTGGTGCTGGTGGAAGAGGCATGCTCCCATATTGAAGCAGTGACTGAGGCTGAAGGCGGCTACATTGAATAGATGTCAGCTCTACTACATAATCAAGTTACCTGAATTGATTTTTTCAATAAAAGTTTTAAAATAAAGCTGTAGTGTTGTTTTCTTTAGGGGGGACAACTTTATTGTTCCACACTGTAATAGTGAGGATGAGTCGAATATTAAAAAAAAAACAAGGTTGTTAGAAAATTTTGGAGGTCCCTTTTTAAGGTTCCAGTTTGTGAGGATATTTTTGGGAAGACCCAGTTTTCGAGAAACCATTTTTAGGTGGTACTAGCAGACTGCCCGACCTTGCCTGGTTGCGAAATACGCTTAAATACGAAAATTTAATTTATGCAGATTTTGTATTTATTATTATAGAGCCAATTATCTATAGATTATTATATTGTACCCAATATACAGGGTGTCCATAAAGTCTGTATGTATTTTAACAATTATAATTTTATTTGTATTTGCGATATAAATATTCTGTAAAAATGATTACAAAAAAGTACATTTATATTTTTTAACTTACACTGAAATTGTATTTAAATTTCCACATATCCTCTAACATTAGCAATGGGTAATACACTGTTGCAGTTCACGGAAAACATTTACCAAGTGATTTATAGGAATTCCTGAAATCATTATTATAGCTTTTAAATATTCTAATGAACAAGTTTTAGTTGCATACATAATTGTTTCAAAATGTTCCCATTAAAAACTCATAATTCTGCTCAGCCAACCAAATGACACAGTTTAAGTTTTTCCTTGATTGAAGCCATGGATCAAATTGATTCTGAAAAAAACAAAATATTTTCACTTATTACAAAATTTTGAAGTAAAGACTTATTCAAATCTTCTAATAAACTAGGTTTAGTTGCATACATAATTGTTTTCACATGCCCCTATGAAAAAAAAAATCTAATGGAATCAAATCTGGCAAACATGGAGGCCAATAAAATGGCCTACCGCTTCCGATCCACCTGTTAGAAAATTCCTGATTTAAAAACTGTCTAACGTGTAGAGTATTGTGAAAAATTATTCAATGACTATATTTAAAAGTAGGTACATCAAACTTTATAACACGTTTTACAGACTATTCCTAGCACAAATACAAATAGTTATAAGATTTTTTTTATGTGTACACGAATTTTATGGCCACCCTGTATAGTAGTGATTTCAAAAGTTAAATAAAAAATATGACTTGGATTCCATCAGCTAGAATCGAAACCAAAACATTCAGTGCTCCAACCCTAATTGTTACCATCTGAGCTAACAGTAGATGGATAAGAAAACTTTTAACAAAATAACCGACTTTGACGTATAAATGTATATTTGGGCATGTGTAGAAGTAACATATTTAGTCAAGTTTCAATTTTTTCAATTTTGACCCCAAGCAGCTATTTTTACCACCTAAAAAACCAAATCAAATTTGTTGCAAACATTCAAATCCCCTATATATCGAGTTTCAAGTTCATAAACCGAAAACTGACTAAGTAGTTAAATATAGACTGTTTAGCACAGACAGACAGACAGACAGACAGACAGACAGGCAGACAAGGTCACTTTTATCTGTATCTATATAAATTTGAGTTTTTGTTGCACTTACAATGATATTAAAAGCCTACTTTTTCTATCTAAAAATTATTAAAACAAACTTCTTAACAGACTCAGTCATGGATATGCAAGCGATTAAATCAAGGTTAAGTAATTTGTATATTCTTTGAAAATCGAACTTTAATTAATTATTGATTTTTTTATGGTTTCTTAGTAGATGATTGGTTTTATTTAACTATTACGCTTAGTTATTTTTATGCATAGTTTCTACATTATGCATAATTGGGTAGCATTTAGGGTGCAAACGCTTTAGC
The DNA here is from genome assembly GCF_053919585.1 of Euprymna scolopes. Lineage (NCBI taxonomy): Eukaryota > Metazoa > Mollusca > Cephalopoda > Sepiida > Sepiolidae > Euprymna > Euprymna scolopes. The sequence goes on from NC_136518.1 coordinate 52,128,811, forward strand.
ATGCACAAATGTATTTATATACCCATCCCAGTAGCAGTCAAATAGCGTTATGGTAAGAGGTACTGACTGTCGCCTTGTGTACTGTAAATAGACATCTTGCTGCTCAACTCAATACGTACCACCCATGCATTTATGTCCTATTACATCAAAGTGACACTGGTTCTGGATATGACCTTAAACTATATCCGATGGTGAAGCCTCAGCTTGCAGCCACCCTTTAATTGCCATTGCTCCCAGGTCCACTCTGACCCGGACTGGTAGTACCTGTTAGGGTCCCAATTATGGGTCAAATAGAAACCGACTTAAAAAAAAAAATGTATTCTATTAAAAAATTGTTCTTCAAAATGACTGGATTCAGCATTAAATAACCTGAAAAGAGTTGATAAGCCGTAAAACAAAAACAACCAACCAAAGTCGCACCAAGCCTACATTGGAGTGATTAAGCACAAAAAAATAAATAATTATTTCTTGATTTTGGAACGTCTTCTACATCCTTACACTGTCCTATTTTCTTTTTTTGGTTTTGTTTTCCTTTGCTTTTAGGAGGGGGGGGCATTTGGGATTCTATTTTTCTGCCTTTTTTCTATTATTATTTTCTACTACTGTGGATGCTTCGTTTGTTGACAGACTAACAAATCATAAAAACTATTTCTTTTTATATAAAACACATTTTTACACTCAGAGCCTGAATTACATCCAGAAAAATCCTTATTTTCATTAATTTTGATTCAGTTTGTATTTGACTACATTTATGCCAGTTTCTTAAATGTTTTTGTCTGTTAAATAAATAAAGTACAAATTCATCCTTTATTACATTGCCTATGGATAGATTTATTTGTTGTATATTTGTTTTTTTTTTATTTTTTTATTTAGTATATTTGGTCTTGTTTACTTCTTTTTTCATTATCGACATTAACTTTTTTTTTAGATAATTTTTTACCTTAGCTCCACCTACACAATTTCCTTTAAACTGACGACTTTTATAGCTGAATAAGACAATCTCTTTTAACTTTGGCGGAGATAAGTAGTTTTCGAGATATAATGACATGCTTTATGTTATGTCATTCACCATTTGCTGTTCTACACAGTCTACTTCTCTCCACACGACACTGACCCTCCCAATTTTTTTCCTGGTTTATAGTTTTTGTGGGTGGGTATGCGAACAATGAATAACAAGGTTAAATTTGGGGCAAATACTTTGACAATCTCCCCTCATAATATGGTGTGACTATTCTGAAAGTCATTCTTACTTCGGCGAGGCTGGGTGTGTCTATTACATACGACATTATTAACATGAGGAGGTTGGGGGTGTCTATTCCAAAAGCCGTTCTTAACATTAGGACGTTGGGGATTGACCACCATCAACAATCGTAGTTTAATTTTATACAAGGGGTGGGAGGCATGTTTAGGGAATTGAGTTAGTGCTTTTCGGGCACCCCCTAATAAAATAAATATTTCAACACAAGCTATTGAATAAACGAACAAACAACTTTGTAAAACTTAACAAGGAAAAGGTTTATTGAAGCGAGTCAGGGTAAGATGCCTAAAAGATATAACTCAGATAAAACTTGTCTGCCTTTGCACGGTAGTTATTCCCAAGTGGGAATCATCGATACCGGTGTAGGCAGAGAGAGAGAGAGAGAGAGAGAGAGAGAGAGAGAGAGAGAGAGAGAGAGAGAGAGAGAGAGAGAGAGAGAGAGAGTGAGGAAACAGGTCCGCTCTCTTTGGCGTCTGGCTGGAAAAAGAAGGAGCTTTTCTCGTCCGGAACGGAAGCAGTTAGAGTTCCTTAGGGGGTAAGGAAGGTCCCTGCGCTATGCCTCTGATTGGTCAGTAGGTGCCATATCGCACAGTCAGGGGAGGCACTGACGCACAAGAAAAAGAGTTCTATTTGTTTCTGCTACACATGCTTCCACTGGGTAATGCTGGTTAACAGGTCCTAGCTTTATATATATATATATATATATATATATATATATATATATATATATATATATATATATATATATTTTTTTTTTTATTTTGTGTACAGAAAGTTGTTAGTTGAGACAGATCCTTGGTACCGTCGGTTTCAAGCCCGATAATAAGGCCCGTTTAAGGTATCCTCATCAAGCTCTCTTCAGCCAATATTCGTCTCGAATATTGGCTGAAGAAAGACGAATATTGGCTGAAGAGAGCTTGATAAGGATACCTTAAACGGGCCTTATTATCGGGCTTGAAACCGACGGTACCAATGATCTGTCTCAACTAACAACTTTCTGTACACAAAATAAAAATATAAGTACGCTCTTAAAATTTGGATTTTCCTTTTAATTGAGCACTCTGCTGGAATTCTTTTTCCAAAAAAAAACTAATCATATATATATATATATATATATATATATACATATATATATATATATATATATATATATATATATATATATATATATATATATATATATATATATAAATGCTAGGAAAGAAGCTTTGTTCATGGAATCCACGTTATATATATATATATATATATATATATATATATATATATATATATATATATATATATATATATATATATAACTTCAGTTCCTTCAGCTATAGTCGAAATTGAAACCAAAACCAATTGGTAAAATTATTACAAGAAATGGAAGATCATAACAATCAAACGACATTCAGTCGGAAGAAAAAAAAAGATGTAAGCGTGACACACAAAATAAATAACACGCTATCCTATTAATATATAGATTTTTTTATTTTTTTTAGAAGTTAGAATCAGACGTCGCTGTGATAAACCCGTGTACGCACTTGCGAAATGTACAAGCATACCGAGTGCTATAAAAACTTCTCAAAAAATGAAAAACGGATCTAATAGATTAAAGCTTGATTTCACAAAATGTAATCCGGCAGACTGCTTATGGCTCAATAATCTGTCTAAAGCAATAAGAGAAAAATATCGCTGCACAAGCGATTCAAGATTTATAATCAAATTAAATCTCTCTCTGTCTGTCTGTCTGTCTGTCTGTCTGTCTGTCTCTCTCTCTCTCTCTCTCTCTCTCTCTCTCACACACACACACACACACACACACACACACACACACACACACACACACACACACACACACACATGTAGATGTTATTTGTTTTTATTTTTGAGATACGTTTTTGAATGAATTCAATTATTTATACGAAAGTGCATTTTTACCTAAATGCGAGTTGGGAATAATTTTCCCTTTAACCAATTTGGTACCCCCATATGGGGGAGCGGCATATATATTGTTTTCAAAATATAATTATCCACTGACACATGTTTCGTCGTCTCTAACTCAGCAGAGTTGCTGAATATATGTACATATATATATATTAATGGCCTGGCTAGGCCACAGGGGAGACAACCGAAGCAGTAAAACTGAAGCTGGCCTGCAGGACTCTATATATACAAATGTAGGCAAATTTGGGCATATTTTATTGGTTTGAAAATATAGGTTCTTTTTTACGAACTTATCTCGGCATTTAAACCATAGAATTCTTTTTTACGAACTTATCTCGGCAAATTTAAACCATAGAATAGTATTATAATCTTCAAAAAGCCTGTAAATTTTCATGTAGTTTCGTCCCATAGAACCAAAGATATGAGCATTTCAATACTCAATTTGGCTACCAATATAAATATATCTATATATAGATATACTACTTTTTTTGGCAATTTTATAATTTTCAAATTTCAGCGACTATTGATCAAAATTTTACAAATGAAGACTCGTTGGAAAGCTAATGACCTAAATCATGTAGTGGGCTATGTGACATTTACCCTTAACGTCGCACATTAAGGGAATCATCCATTATCCGGAGCATATTTTTGACACTTTTTTTTATAGCCATAAAATGTTTAAATCATAGTGATTTGTTTTCCTAGTTTTTGCATATGAATTACAAAAAGTCTCATATTTCCCCCAAACCTCTGATCTTGATGGAGGGGGAGACTAAAACTTGCTGCTATGCTTTCAAATGATCTGAAATAATAGCAAGAGAAGACTTGATTACAAATATTTCTCATGTTATATCTCCCCTCTTTGGTTTTCATACATAAAGTAAATTTTGCGGTGTAAAAGGATTATTTGATACTGGAGGAATTCATAATTGTACTCTATTTCTAAAAGAGGGGAGATATAACATATGAGAAATATTTGGAATCAAGTCTTCCCTTGCTGTTATTTCAGATCATTTGAAATTATAGCAGCAAGTTTAGTTTTAGTCTTCCTTCCATCAAGATCAGAGGTTTGGGGGAAATAGCATCGCTAAATTCACTACTCGTTCAGCGGCCGCCAATAGCCTTGACTGCCATACAGACAGTCGGGTTTCAATCCTGGCTTGAGGTGGTTGCCTGTCTAGCCGCACTGATGAGCTGTGAAACAGCGAAACAGTACTGTATGTGGATGACTATATATATATATATATATATATATATATATATATATATATATATATATATATATATGAAATGGAAAATTGACCAACTTTTCTGGATTTTTCGATATTTTATTATATTTTTATTTTTTGGATTCTGGTTATTGGATATTTTACCCTTCACCAGACTATCCATTCACGTGAAATCACCTTTTTCTTCACCCTATTCCCTCTGCTTCATTATTTGTTACCAAGTAAGATCTATGACTTACTTGTAGTTTCATTCCATACTTTTGCAAGCAAAATCCGATCCCACATTTTGCTAAATCCTACCTTCTGATGAGAAGGAAAATATTTCTTCGTCTACAGATTAAAGACTATCCACTTATTTTGTGGTTCCTTTTTCCTTTTCAAAATTAAACATGTTTTTAACTCTTTTTTTCAAAGTGATTTTTAACATGTTTTATTAACTCCTTGTTCTTATATATATATATATATATATATATATATATATATATATATATATATATATATATATATATATATATATTTATATAGTCATCGACATACAGTCCTGTTTCATTGTATCTCAATTCATCAGT